>NC_072737.1:92809969-93109969 GCF_026930045.1 Uloborus diversus
AGAAACGTCGACTCCTTAGTTCTGGAAAAACTACTTGCTTTTACTGGAAGTACTATGAACAGTTTGAAAAACAGTTTGCAAAACAGCAACAAACAGTTTTGCAAAATTCGTTTAATAATATTGCATTTGTACGTACATTTAATAAAAATAATAAAAAAATTTTTAAAAACATGCTTTTCTTTTTTTCATTCAAAAAAATGAACTAAAAAGTGGAAAATAATTTTCTTTTATCACAAAAAATTTATCCTATATAACACATAAGTTAACATCAGACCTATTGTATTACGATACATTGAAATTATCATTTAAATTTCTGACTAAAAAGAAAAGCGTGGGCGCCGTATAACCCGTTTTATACTAATGAAAATTAAAAATTTAACATCATACACATGGAAAAGCAATTATTACCAGATGAATTAAATTTAAAGAAATAAATTGGTATGCATTAATTTATTATATTAGACTTAAGAAAATTAGAATAGAATTATAAAAAAATCACATTAAAAATTAAAACATAAACATTGAATTGAAGATTAAATCATTAAGATGGATCAAGATTCATATAAAACTACAATAAAAATATTAAGAGTGTTATAAATACACACACCAGCATTATAATAAATTACTAAATTAATTTTTATTATATTACGGCTCTGAAGTATCATAAGTGTAAATTTTTTACTAATTTTTAATGTCTGATTTTAAAAAAATGTTTCCACTTGTAAAGAGAACCTTATTGCAAGGTACAGTGGTTATTGACACGTAAGTTTAGTAATATGAACAATAAATAGTAGTCGATTGAAAATTGAATTTTAATGTTCGCATATACTTATTAATTATCCTTATAAGATAATCAAAAATATTTTCGATAACTTTATGATAAGGCGCCCACGCTTTTCTTTTGAGTCAGAAATTTAAATGATAATTTCAATGTATCGTAATACAATAGGTCTGATGTTAACTTATGTGTTATATAGGATAAATTTTTTGTGATAAAAGAAAATTATTTTCCACTTTTTAGTTCATTTTTTTGAATGAAAAAAAGAAAAGCATGTTTTTAAATTTTTTTTTATTATTTTTATTTTCTACTTTTTAGTTTTAATTACAAAATACCAATATTTCTAGTATATCACATCACTAGACACATGCAAAATGCTACTTTTTCCACACCACTTGAGAGGTAAATAGTCAGAAACGTTTTTTTTTTTTTTTTTTTTTTAATTGTGGTTTGCCCAGTAGGTCTAGTCCACATTGAAAATTCAAGCATTTTTGACAGTACTATTTCGTATTCTTTCATCATTTTCACTGTACCTCCGCATTCTCTCCATTTCCACAAGAGCATCATTATTGCAAGGCTTCTTGCCAGTTAATTTTGTGCAGTCGAGCTCTTCTATCCGGAGTCCAGCAAGAGATCTTACTCTGCTCAAGCTTACGTACGCTTGTCCTTCAGCAAATAGTTTATTTCCAAGATAGACAACTGCATAGTCCACAGTACTTCCCTGCATTTTATGTACAGTTGAAGCCCACGACAAAATCAACGGCAACATTCGCCTTTCGGCAAATCCATAACTGTATAAAGCTGGAAATTGAATGGATTTCGGCTCGATTTTGTGTATGCCGTCTTTACCGAAATTGATGAGAACAGATGGTATGTCCTCGGCATACACTTGAGCTCTGCGAAAATATGGCCAAACAATCTCTTTTACAAATCCTATAGCTCCATTAACAAGACCTTTGGTGACGTCAATATTGGCTCTTAACATAACCTTAGCTCCTACGAAAATTTCTAATTCTCGCGGTAAACCTCCGGTCTTGTTAATGTCTTTTGAAATGATGCTATCGATACTTGTATTTTCGTTGAGTTTTTTTGTTGCATCGATTAGTTGATCTTGGGCACGAATTTTGTAGATACTAGTATTTTTGCTCCTGAAATACTGGAGAACTCGATTGTTATGTTCATCTACCTGCTTGTTAGTTGGGTAGATTCTTAAGGCTCTTTCAATGGAAAACTCTCCATCCATATCAGAACTTTCTCTCTCAAGTAAAACAGCCATATGCTGTGCCGAGAGTTCACCAATTCTAAGAGCATTTAAGAGGTCAACGAACAACATGTCTCCTTGCTGTCTCATATTGTCCACCAATTCTACCAAAGAAAAAAGTTTCCATAAGTCAGTAGCAGGAATCATGTGCTCGGGCTGTTGGAATATTTGTCTTCCTCTCACAGGTGGAAGCTGCATTAGATCACCAAATACTAGAATGTTAAGGCCTCCAAAAAAATTGTCAGTGTTCTTTAATTGCCTCAAACGCGAGTCAATCATGCATAGCATCTCGTACGGTACCATGGATATTTCATCAATGAAGAAGAATTCAATGTCTGTCCAAAGTCGACGCATAGTTTGGAGAAATATTCCAGTTAGTAAAGGCATTTCCACAATACGACCATCTTTTTGAACTGGTAATTTCAACGAGTTGTGTAATGTGGATCCTCCAACCAATCGTGCAGCTACACCTGTTAAAGCACATACTTTGACTACTGGCTTGGCGTAACATCGGTTGACTTGATTTTTCAGTAGATTGAAAAGAAATGTTTTTCCAGTGCCAGCTTGGCCAGTGATGAAAAGTCTTTCTCGGTGTTGCCTGCCACCCAATTGGTCTTGAATACTTGATGTAATGTACTTGAATATGTCTTTTTGACGCAAGTTCATTGCTTGGACTGCATTTTGAAATTGAATGTCGTCCATTATTTGTTGTTCCAAAACTTCTTCGTCAACGTCTTCCTGCAATTCAAGCGGTTCTGCATCGAGTATTTCGAATGCGTGAGCTTGGTTAAAGGCATTCTCCAGTTGTCTATCTCGTTCTCGATATTCTTCCATTTGCTCGCTGTTTCTTTTTAAAGCCTCTTCTCGAGCAAGAAAGGCTTCTTTTGAAGAATTAAATCCTTCAAGTAGTTCTTGCTCCGAGCGGTAGGGCATGTATTGCAGAAGAAGACTATAGTAAAAATTCTCCGGATCAGTGGAGGCAACGAAGTATGGAACTCTTACAACAGCAGTTACATTTCTTATTTCTATTTTACAATTGTCCATCAAAGTAATCAATTCTTTTTTTTTTCTCTTATGGGGAACATTATCATTATAAACGTCAATGTCAATACTCTCCTCAACAAATTCTTTGCTTTGTGGTTTCGCGTAATATGGTTTAAATTTCATGGCGAATTCCATCAAGGTCATGTTCGCAAAGTTGAAATTTTGATGCTCCAGAGGTCTTTTTTCGTATCTATCAAAGATGTTTGCGCACAGTCCGGTGTTATCTCCCGCTTCGTTGAATTTTAATACTCTGTATCTTTGCTCATGTTTTCTGGTGTTGAGGAAAACACATTGTCTTGAACTGTCTCGTAAATTTAGGCAGAGTCTAAAAACACACTCGCATGCCGAAACTTGTCGCTCACTCATATACGCATACATATTTTGAAAAGTTTGCGAGAAATATTTGTCTCATCTCGGCGGATTTGTTGAATCGCCTGTGCAATGCTGGAATTTAACTGTGTGGGTTCGGACTTGGATATGTACTTAGCGACGTAATATGCTATAGATTCATTGGAGCCACATGGTTGAATATCCATGTTGCCCTTCCATATCAAAAGAAGTGACTTATTATAGTTATTCACATAACTCTCTTTGGGTCGGCGTTTCAAGAGGCAAATTCTTCCACCGTTACGAATGAACTCATCTGATGTATGAGCGATGATGCGTGTTTCAGTGCAAACTTTTCTGGGAAAGTTGAATCGGCAGGTATCAGAGTTATTTTTCTCACACGTATGCGTATGATGATGTATTTGGCACTTTTTGACGATCTCATAAAGTTCATCGTCAACGGGGGGTAATTCACAGGTCAGAACTTCGTCAAGTTTTAGGATTCCTTCAGGTGTTTCGAACGAAGGATGATTTTCAATCCAAATAATCATGTGCAGATGGGGACTGCCACGATTTTGGAACTCAACGCGCCACCAGAAGTCATTTACTTTGCCACCCAAGATTTTATTGTTGCGGAGGATTAACTTCATGAGAGCATTTACTCTGACCATAAAATGACGACTAACAATCACTGGATATTGTTCTATAAGGCGCTGTGTCGATATAATGTCCAAGTCATTTGGATCTTCGTCGGAGCGATCGTCGACAATCAACAACGCCTTTTTCATGTCAGTCCAATGCAAATCATTACAGCTGAAGGTGACAAAGTAAGTTGGTGGCCCCAGACATTTAATCTGGGCTACGAGTTCATTTAAAGCCCCTCTCCAATAGGCTGCAGAACCTCTCAAATTTCTTAAATACAAATGAACGTCTTCGATCATGCCATCTTGTCCATGAATTTTTTTAGTACAAGCAGATATGGTAGATTTAACTCGTTCATATTCGAACATCGATAAAGCATAAAAGAGATAATCATTGCGTTGAAATCGTAAATCATTGCCTAGAATTCGGCTTTGAAAGTAATCTAATGCAGTGATACTGACTGCTCTTGATGTTTTAAAGCCATTTATGCCATACGGAAACAAGAAAAACCAAGCTAACTCTTCAGCTTTCAGCTCATGTCCGATATTAACAATGTTATCACGAGTCTTTCTTCTGATTTCATTGATATTTTCGTTCAACTCGAGTTCATCTTCAACATCTGGTTGAGCACAGTCTATCGGTGCCATTACAGATGTTTGAAGCACCAGTGGACAGGAAGGTACTTGAGTTTGAGGTTGAATGGAGTTGTGCAATTGTGGATGATTTGCTTCTTCAGCCAAAATATTTTGATTTTCTACTGATTCATCAAAAATTACTTTGATATAGTCAATTGTAAATTGCACGTTACGAGATCCAGTCGCTCTTTTGCAAATACGTACAAGTTCTTGTAGTGTACGTGACTGAATCACACATGCTCTTCCTGATTCATCTCTGGCACTTGCACCTTTTGGTCCACATGAATGCGAATCTGTAAAGTAGTACATATTGTTGTAGTACATGACACCATACGACTTTCCCGATGAAATTAAAATACCCGCTGTATAATTTTGGAATAGTTCTGACAGTGCTTCATGTAAAGTATAACCAATATTCCCTTCGTTCGCTGCATCATTGAGAACTCCATACAAACGTGGCTCATCGTTGTATTCCAATGTAAAATTTCTGCCAAAAATGGTTACACCGTGTTTGATGACATTAAAATTTTTAACCAATAAAAAACCATTTACTATTTCGAATGCTTCTTCGTGTCCTTGTTCAGTAAGAATGCGAACTGTTTTGTACAAGTTGTCGCCTTCAATCATGTTCATATCTAAAATATTTTTTGTCCACAAATGAGGGGAGATTATAGAGGCCTTTGTGATGTTGGCCAAAACCATAGCACAGCACTGAATTCCTGGAAAATTTTTGAATATTATTTCATTAGCTTGATTCCATGATGCTCTTAAAATTGAAGAATTATCGTTCAACTGAACATATGCTGTAGGTTGTTCATTCTCGACGTGGACAGCTTCTATGACTTCATCTGCCACTCTAACTAACGCCGCTATTATCAAGTTCGACGTTATAATCAATTTCAACGTCACAGTATAATGGGTTATTTCGGATAAGCCATTGCAGAGCAGCGTAAACTCGATCGCGGGAAATTGAAAACTCCCGTGTGATGTCTAAGTTTTCAAGCCTCTCGGTTATTACGATGATTCCTGCATCATCTGGAGATCTGGGAAGCATACGTGGCAATTTCTCACTAATTTCAAAGATGTCTTGTGCAAAAAGAATAGCTTGACCTTTGAAACCATACTGGCCGTATAAACCGCTGAATTTAATGATCTTGACGAATGGTATTATACGAGACAGTAGTCGTTGCTCAGATTGCGTGAGCTCTTGCAAAACATTCGGCACTTCTCCGGGATAAAGATTATTCCAGAAAGCCTTTGGTGGTGAGGTCGTTTTACGACTTATAATATGGTTCTTGCAACGATGACACAGCACTAACTGGTCTTTTTCGATCAATTCATCGGGAAGAAATTCAGGTTTTGGAGATGGTAATTTAAACTTTAGAACCTGGTTTGGATAGCACCTTTTAGAACAAATTTGACATACATTGTCACAAAATGAGTTTATCTCTTTTTCAAAAGTAGTAATATCAGCATTAATATGTTGACGGTATTGTTGTTGTTTGGTTAAACGTATTGTATGTTCTTCAAGACTTTCGTTGTAACGATGTTGGCAAATTCGAAAGCGTTCATTCGCCAAGCGAAGTGTACGTTCTTTAAGCGTTTCACTTTCTCGTTCTACAATACGAAGTTGAGAAACATGCTGACGGATATATGCTAAACGAGCATCATTTTCTAGAACTTTGATCATTTGACGCTGAGAACTTCGCTGCTGTTGAATTGCCAAGCGAGCTTCGTGTTGTTCTTTAGATTCTTCAGCTCGACGTTCAGAACTCCGCTGCTGTTCAATCGCTAAGCGAGCTTCATGTTGTTCTTCAGATTCTTCAGCTCGACGTTTAGAACTCCGTTGCCGTTGAATCGCCAAGCGAGCTTCGTGTTGTTCTTTAGATTCTTCTGATCGACATTTGGAACTCCGTTGCTGTTGAATCGCCAAGCGAGCTTCGTGTTGTTCTTTAGATTCTTCAGCTCGACGTTTAGAACTCCGTTGCCGTTGAATCGCCAAGCGAGCTTCATGCTGTTCTTTAGATTCTTCAGCTCGACATTTAGAACTCCGTTGCTGTTGAATCGTCAGGCGAGCTTCGTGTTGTTCTTTAGATTCTTCAGCTCGACATTTAGAACTCCGCTGCTGTTCAATCGCTAAGCGAGTGTTATGTTGCTCTTCAGATTCTTCAGCTCGACGTTTAGAACTCCGCTGCTGCTCAATCGCTAAGCGAGTTTCATGTTGTTCTTCAGATTCTTCAGCTCGACGTTTAGAACTCCGCTGCTGCTCAATCGCTAAGCGAGTTTCATGTTGTTCTTCAGATTCTTCAGCTCGACGTTTAGAACTCCGCTGCTGCTCAATCGCCAAGCGAGCTTTACGTTTCTGTTTGGATTCATTTGCTCGACGTTCAGAATTTCTTTGCCGATCTCTTTCTTGGCGAGCTTTACGTTTCTGTTTGGATTCATTTGCTCGACGTTCAGAATTTCTTTGCCGATCTCTTTCTTGGCGAGCTTTACGTTCTTCAGAAATCTCGATTGAGCGAGATTGTGAATTTTTCAACCTATTTGCTGCTAAGCGAACTTTACGTTCTGAAGGGGTTTCGTTTAAACGACGTTGTGAAGAACGTTCCCTTTCTGTCACTAATTTTCTTCGTTTGGATTGAACATCTTCGTTAAGCTTCTTAGCTGCATATTTGTCACGAGCCTTTTCCAACCTTCTTTTGCGCTGCGTTGCTGTTTCTTTTTTCATTGTTAGTCACTTCTTTTTGGTGGTTTAGAGTGTCTGTAAGAAATGTTTTTAAATTTTAGTTATATATTTCGTTTTTTTTTAATATTTTTTTTTAGCCCCCGAATGTACCGGTCCGTCATCATCGACCTAGATGTCCAAGTCCATACAAGGTTGCATCATGCATCAAGTTTAAAAATTAATAGCACCCTGGGACATCTGGAAGTTGGTTTAATCAAAATTGTAAGATTTGATAAAAATTCAAAATTATTTTTATTTTTTAAAAATAAATATGGTTTCATAAATTAAAAACTGTATTAAAAAAAATAAAATGAATTTAAAGAAAAAAAAATTTCGTGCTGCTTATTGTTACAAAATAGTTAATTTAGTTATATATATATATATATATATATATATATATATTTTTTTTTTTTTTTTTTTGACCACCGGTCCGTCATCATCGACCTGGATGTCCAGGTCCAAAATCATGATGGAACCTTGTATTGTCATCAAAGACGAGAGTTTAAAAAAATAGCACACTAGGACATCTGGAAGTTGGTTTATTCAAAGTTGCAAGATTTGAAAAAAACCCGGTTATAAAGACAAAAAAAACAAAAAAAAAACAGGCTAACATTTTTTTTCTCAGTATATGCATGCAAACATGTTTCCAGCATTCCAAACTGAAGGAAAAAAGTGAAATTAAAAAAATACGTACAACGAGTGAAGTTAAAGCAAAGCATGTAACCACCCGAATATACCGGTCCGTCATCATCGACCTGGATGTCCGGTTCCAAAAGTCATGATGAAACCTTCTATTGTCATTTAAGACGAGTGTTTAAAAAAATAGCACCCTAGGACATCTGGAAGTTGGTTTAATCAAAGTTGCAAGATTTGAAAAAAATCCGGTCATATAGACAAACAATTTTGTTCAGTATATACATGCATGTAAACATGTTTCCAGCACTCCAAACTGAATTAAAAAGCGAAATTATAAAGTTACGTACAACGAGTGAAGTTAAAGAAAATCATGTAATAATAATAACAGCAAAAAAGTGTAGCAAGCTTGACTTTTCAATTGATTTTGAAAAAAAGAACACAAGAAACAAGTAGAGATTGCTGTAAAGTACTTAGTGGGGTTAACGACAACTTAAAGATATTTCAAGTTCACACTACCAAGAATAGAAACAAACTTACTTAAACTGAAACTCAATTCATCAAAGATAAGGCAAAACAGGGGTTATTTTCAATGGTCCGTCGTTTGAAAGGATTAGTAGCTCGACGTATAGCTTGCTCAATCACAAAGCGAGCTTTATGTTTTTGATCGGATTCATTTGCTTCACGTTGAGAATTACTTTGACGATCTGATTCTTGGCGAGCTTTGCGTTCTTCAGAAATCTCGATTGAGCGAGATTGTGAATTTTTCAACCTGTTTGCTGCTAAGCAAAGTCACTTTTTTTGGCGGTTTAGAGTGTCTGTAAGAAGACTTTTTAATTTTAGTTACATATTATGTTTTTTTTTTTTGACCCTCGAATATACCTGCCCGTCATCATCGAATTGGATGTCCAGGTCCAAAAATCATGATGGAACCTTGTATTGTCATCTAAGATGAATGTTTTTTTAAAAAAATTATCACCCTAAGATATCTGAAAGTTGGTTTAAAAAAAGTTGCAAGATAGGAAAAAATCTGGTCAAACAAACAAACAGACAAACAATTTTTTTTCAGCATATACATGCATGTAAACATGTTTCCAGTACTCCAAACTGAAGGAAAAAGCGAAATTAAAAATTTACGTACAACGAGTGAAGTTAAAGAAGAGCATGTAACCCGCGAGTATACCGGTCCGTCATCATCGACCTGGTTATCCGGGTCCAAAACTCATGATGGAACCTTGTATTGTCATCCATGACGAGTGTTTAAAAAAAAAAATAGTACCCTAGGACATCTGGAAGTTGGTTTAATCAAAGTTGCAAGATTTGAAAAAATCCGGTCATACAGACAGACAAACAAACAAACAAGCAAACAAACAAACAAACAAACAAACAAACAAACAAACAAACAATTTTTTTTCAGTATATACATGTATGTAAACATGTTTCCAGCACTCCAAACTTTAGGAAAAAGCGAAAATAAAAAGTTACGTACAACGAGTGAAGTTAAAGAAAAGCATGTAATAAGATCAAAAAACTCGAGCACGAGAACCAAAATCCAAACAGGCGGGCGAAATTTCGAAAAAAAAACAAAGTACGCGGTGAGGCGATGGTAACAGTTAACACTTATAACCGGTTACAGATTCAAAAAAACAGAGAAATCCTGTATTTTATAACGAACAGCTTTTTTCTGTAAAAAATACGGATTTATTCTTCAAAATTTACAGTTTTTTTTACAGTGTATTTGCTGTCGGATTAGATCGGCTATCTATCAGTCGTATCTTTCTATTGATTCTTCAAACAATTCTTAGCAACAAAATGTTGTATCGTACGTAAAATTAAAAGTGATTAACTTAATATAAATACGCTATCGAATGCATTATTTCAAACTGTAAGCCATCAGGTTTAGATAAATTCCAACTATTTACGTTTTCACCCCGAATATTTTATACTTATAAGCCTCCTCTTCCTTTTTTTTTCAATATTTAAGAGTAAAATAGTCGAAGAAATAAGTTGCACAAATGAATTACAGAGAAAAATTCTCCATTGTAAAATCTTGAATCTGAATAGGTAAAATTTTAATCAAGTGAGGTAAGAGCGATTTTTTTTCAATACCATACTAAGACACCAAATTTTAACCAGATAATACCTAAGATATTTTTTTCCTTAAAATATATTTTATTTTCTATAATTGTTTCTTTAACAACAGCAACAACGACACTAATAATAATAATAAATATTATTGTTATTATTATTACTGCTAGAAAGTCACCCGTCAAGGTATGAGGGGTGAAAATTGCTTCTCTTCTTCTACATTTTAACGAAGCAATCGCCTGTGTGGTGATATTTTGATAGTTGAAATTTTCACCTTAACTCCAGTGGATTAACACCTAAACTCCAGTTGATAGCGTTCATAGTTGACCGCTTTTTCGTTTCTTCATTCCCCTGAAATGACACAATCTTACCAGTAAAACAGTTAAGTTACCGGATCGAGCTAAGCCTTGTCATAATAAAGCGTTTCCCTGCATGTTAAACATTAGCAAAACACATTATCAATTTATCATGTAGTGGCGCGAGTTTCATTATTGAAACACGCGGGTTACTCGATCATCGGCTGTTATTTATATCAGGATTATCAATTCAACAGTAACTGCATGACGATATTTTTGGAGGTAAGATAAAAAATATTTTTTAATATCAATTCGTGTAATAAATACTTTATTTATAACAATAATATTATCAATTCTTTATTATTATTATTATTTTAAAAGCTGAAAAACCGTCGCTCAAGATTTTTTAAAAACCTTTTTCATCGTTCATCAGAAACAAAATAATAATAGCAATAATAAAGTTTTAGAATGATGAAAAAAAAAAAAAACAAAGATTATACACTTAAATAATCACTTCTCCCAAAAATATCGTCGTTTGCAGCTATTTCTATTTCAATAAAATGAAACGGATTGAAATTCTGTCTTTTGGCCTTTATTTATTTTTTTCCCTATTTTATGAAACAAAAAAATTCAAGTGTATTCAAAACATTTACAATATTTTCGTTAGAAGTGCAAAAAAGATGTGTTAATATTTTAGATTAAAAAGAAGCTTAAAATTCTCCAATCGGTACAAAACCCTAAAATTTTCATATTGTTAAGAGGAAGAAAAAAATATTTTTGAAACAACCCACTTAAAAAGTATTCGTGCATATTTTTAACGTCAAAAATTGTTTTCAATGAAATTTGTTCAAAACCAACCTGCCAGTTAAAACAGAATTTACGCATGCTTCAACTTTCCAGTACGGACTAATGTTGAGTTTTCTTACCTTAAAAAATTGAGCGAAAAAAATTTGTTAAAAAAAATAGATTTTAGAAAAAAAGAAGCAAACCACTGTGGTATCTAAATTAAGATCCCCCCCCCCCCCAAAAAAAAATTTTTTTTCTAAATAGGAATATTATCTCTAGAGATATCAAGGTCGGGGAGGAAGGAGGGGGGACAAAGCGACGCACACACACTTCCTCGGGTGTACACATAAAATGTGTTCTTGATTTTTAAACATTTCCATTTCAATGACAATTTAATTTGGCAAATAGCGTACAACCTGAATTTGATATTAACTATTCATTACATCAATTACCTACCCAAGACCTTTGATTTAAAAATGTCGAAAGCAAACGCAAACTCTCTCTTAAAATACTACTGGTAAGTTCAAGTAAAACACAAAATATCATGATTTCTCAATTTTCGAAACAAGTTTCTTGTAGGCACATTTATACTACTTCAGAAACTCTTTTGGTCTCCTTTTCATTTCCGAGTCTGGAAATAAAATCGAGTTTAAAAAGTCAAAGTATTGAAAAATGCAACGCCAAAGTAAAGTTTGGCGTCGTGAGGGGCTTCTCAGTTATACGTTTTCCATTTCAGTAATATGTCGTTGCAACACTGCAGCTAAAAATCTTCAAAATGCTGCAATCGAAGTTTGATTTTGTTGAGGAAAAGCGAACGGGAATGAAACAAATAAAATTTTAAAGTTCCCAAAACGAAGTGTACTATTTAATTATTTTCATGTCTGTAGATTCAGTGAAATACGGGTCTCATAGGTAATAAATTTCTATACTTGAAAAAAAAAAAAAAAAACTTTTTATTGCTTTTAGATTCGAAAAAATGTGTGCCTTACGTATTTTAGTGATAGTTATTTCTCAGATTTCATGAAAATAGATTTCAAGTGAAGGGGAGAAAAGCTGGACAAGGAATAACGACTGAAAGTGGGAAAATATATAGTAAGTTTATTCTGCTTTGGACCGGTAAAGGACAGTAACTGCAAATTTACCATTTTTGAGCAATCACGATTGCTAATTTTTTTCATTTGACCGTCCTTGAGGTCCGGTTCCTTTTTCAGAATGGACTAGGGGCCTCTGCAGTACCGCCGTTCACCGGCCCACGCAGGGGCTGCTCCTTTGGACCTAGGCCTTCACTAGCAGCACTGTCCATCGGAATCCCCTCCTCCTGGGCGGTGGCGACCACCTTCTACTCACACAAACACTCATCACACACACACACACTCTTACATACACACACGCCTACACTCGCACACGTCACCATACATACACGTCCTTACACACATGTAACCGACCAGGAGGAGGAGCAGACTTGGGAGGACAGGAGCCATTTCTAGAAACAATAGCCACCAATGAGTAGGGTCCTGTCGCAACTCGTGATTACGAAAAACCTAATTTAAATTCAAAATGTCAGAATTCAAATTATGTATTTTTTTTCTGAATTTTTATCATGTATTGTACGTTAACTCAATCGTACCAGCTCGTTTATTTGGTTTCCACAGTGTGAAAAGAACGTCTAATTCCAACATTTCCTTATTGTTGGTACTGAATCCAAAACGCGTTTCTAGAAATATCTTGAAAAATCATTTCTGCAGTACTGTTGTATACCTGCCCAAGACAGTATTTGTCTTCATTCTTTTCTTTGCCGTGTCGACACTTTTTTCTTCCAGGTCGACAGTTCTTTTTTTCTTGTAAACTAAAAAAAAGGTAGTTAAATAATAAATTAGCTTTTAAACTGCGACTAAGAACTAAAAAATCACACGAGAAGTCTTTAAAAAAGTATTAAAGACGTATAAAATGAAGTAACAAAGCCCTTTACGTCTCATTATAGATAGGTCTACTGTAATATGCATGTTGTACTAATATGCATACTGTAATACGCAACTCATTATGCATGTTGTTTTATCCTGTCATCCAAACGCGCAGCGGCAATGTGTCAGTTGACCCAGTGCATCAGCTAACCCCATAGTCTCCTCTACTTATTTTTCAAAACTAAAATTATCTACAAAAAATTAGTGCTTGTTAAGTCTACTCTAATAAGCTAACTTTTTACGGCACGAATAATAACTAATAAATAACTAACAACAAATAACATAATTAATAAAGAGAGTAATTAGTTACTCTATTTATGTATTTGAATAGGGATTATCTTTCGTTAAACTTCATCCGGAACGGATCTCCTTCCCTTTTTTCTAGCATTTTTCTAATCTTGAAAAAAGACTGCCAACTTCTAGTCTAGACTTATTTAACTTTATTTTTGAATTTGAAAACTATTCACTTGAACTAGCTTCTGACAAATAAAAATTTTCTCAGTCAAGGATGGCAGCCAGCTAATTAATATTTCTAAAAGTTGTAATTTTGCATAAACTTCATTTTACCTTTTCAGATTCTTTATTCATACTAAATATCACACAAAACGAACACCAATTAATTTCCCTATTTTAAAAGCTAATGTTACAGAGTTACGGTAGCATTATCATGATGAGTTTTCAATACACTCGGCGCCTCATTCATTCTAAAAGTGAATTGGAAATATGCAAATTCCATAAATAAATAAATTCGACCACAAAAACCATTAAAAGCTTCGTTGAAATTTAAAAAACTCTCCAAATCAGTTTTTAAAAACCACGCTGAATTACATTAAATGGATCATAAACCCTTTGAGGCATTATTACTGTTTTTGAATATATACTCAGTTATGTTCGCTTTTTCAGCAGATTGACGCAATGATTTCGACAGAATCCACCTGCTCTTAGCCTGTCTCGGCTCGGTAATTTTGTGTTTTGTGTTTCAAAGGGTTAAAATGTAAAACTATCCTAACTTCTTCCGATTTTTCAAAACGAAAAAAAGAAAAAGAAAAGAAAGAAAAGCGACCTAGACACAATAGTAAATATAAAAAAAAGAAAAGCATTAAATTGCATTGCACGAGTTGGTGCTTATCTCCATAGTTGTTTCTTTTAATTGCACGAAATTGCAGATTACTGCATACACGTGTTTTGATGGATGAAAAGAAATCCGACAAGCAACGATGCAGAAAAGGGAGCGACTTAAGAAGTAAAAATGGCGGATTAACCGAGCACGAATGAGAAAATTATTTACCAATAAAGAACCAATAGGAATGCAAACAATGAGCAAGAGCTTTATTGCTCATTGTTTGCATTCTTACAACACGAGTGTACGAGTGTACGCAGCCTACACAAGGAAGTTTTCTATTAGCAGTAGTTTAAGCCACTAAAGCTAAAACAAAATACAATTTCAGTAACAGTGAAACGCAAAGAAAGAAAAAAGCACAATGAAAGAAAGAAAACATCTCGAATTGAAACAAAACACAAAAATTTCGCAAAAATAAAAAATAAAAACGAATAGAAGAAAGTTGAAAATGTCGACTGCGTTACAAAAACGAAAATAAGTTAAAAATAAACTAAGCAAGATAGATAAAAATTAATGGAAAATTTCGTTAAAAATAAAAATTTGCAAAATAGATAAGAATGGATAGGGAAAAAGACAAAATTACAAAAAAAAAAAAAGACAAAGTCGTAAAAAGAGAAGTTAGACAGTGGAAATATACGTAATAGGATCGTTAGCTAATTTAGAACTATTCCTCAAAATATGGAAAGATTCTCAAAAATCAATACCTAATGATTTGGAGTATTTTAGATAATTTGGTAAGAATTAAAATCTAAAAACAGTGATTCGAATCGTTACGCAATACTATATTTAACTGTTGCTTTTTCACATAATTTTGATGCTCTTTCAAGCAAAATTTCAAAGCACTACGATTTTGTCTTATATAGGCAAGATTGCAACTGCAATTAATTTTATAAATTCCGCAACAGTTAAGAAGATCAATGCAATCTTAAGAGAGGAGAATGAAAGTATATCAATAGGAAAGAACACAGATAATAAGAACTCACAGATAATAAGAATGACAAAGCAACCAAACTCCTTGTGATGAAAGTTGTTTTACTTTTCATGCACAGAAATATATTTTTACAACTCTAATCCTGGAATTTCTTATTTTTATTGAGTTGTCATCAGAGAGTAATATTTTTCCTGGTTGTGATCTTGTCTGTCTCAATGGACTCAAGCTCATCGATCCACGGTTTGCGACATGTGTCATCTCTCCCTTTCTCTCTCTTTCTAGTATTGCACCCTTTAACGATAAAATGATAAGAAAAAACAATCAGAGTGAGAAGAAGGGGGCGATCCTCTGTGATGGAATGAATTTTAAAATGAACAATGAATGTAAATGAGGAGAAAGAAGAGGGATTCTTCTTTCTCTCTCCCGGGTAGAGACTCTTCCGCCAAGCTCCCAACGTTCCTTAAGTAAGCATAGATTTAAAGAGAAAAATGAATAATTTGACACTACAAAGTTCAAGCTGTTAAATTGCTGCAACTTACGGTAAAAATTAGTTTTAAAGCATTTATATATGAATTTCTCTAACGTATGTAGCACCAGATTTGATCTGTAATAGAAAATTAAAAGGGGTTTTAGTTCGCCTGTATATTTACAAATAATGTATGGTGAATTTCTCGCCCATTGACTTGTCCATGTTACGGTTCCACGTTATGATAACTTGGTAATTTACTCGTCCATCTTATGATAATTTTGCTCGGGAAAATGTTCTTAAAATTGAAATAGAAAAAGAACAAAATCGATTTTTCGAAAAATCGCTTCGAGGTGCACACCCCCATGCTACAAACTAATTTTGTGCCAACTTTCATAAAAATCGGCAGAACGGTCTAGAGCCTATGCGCGCCACAGAGATCCAGACGGAGAGACGTTCAGCTTTATTATTAGTAAAGATTATCGAATGGCAAGTTAAAGGGGTCCGGAACACATTAAAAAAAAAAAAATAATTAAAAAAATAAACAGTTTAACGTTTTGAAATTTTTTTCACTGATTCTCCATCTATTTAGTAAGCAAGATCATAACAAACATATTTTTTTAAAAAATGTACTTAAAAAAATTGGCGTTACTTTGAATCGCTAAAACTCAAAATATTCTCTGTAAATTTTCAATTTAAAAGAAAAATATGCACAAATATCTAAGCTGCAATTTTCATTCTGCAATTAAAAAAGTATTTATTCAGTAAAAATAGCACATTTTTGAAGAAAATTTTCGAAAAATTCTAAAATACTTTTTTGTCAAAAAAAAAAAAAAAAAAAAAAAAAAAATCACAATTTTTGCAGTAAACATTTTTTTTTTCAAATTTGAATAAAAAATAAAGTTTGAAAAAGACATGTTCCACATTTCATTACTTTATCTTATCAGTTTTTGACTTATAACAGTTTGAATGCAAAAAATTGGGAAAAATTGCATCATGGAGTAAAACACGTTTAAGTTTTAAATTTAAAAAGAATATTAGTTTAACCCACGCAACAAAAATAATTATATCTTTCGTTCTAATTATGCTAGAAACAAGATTCAAACGTCATTTAAAGCAGAAAAAAACGGAGAAATTTTTTAAAGGATTTTTAAAACAAATGGAACATTTGACGATTTTTGTGTTTCGGAACCCCCTCAAACGTAAACAAACCGTAGTTGAAAATTTCCAATTTCAAAACGTTAGTTTTGATTTGATTAGTAGCTCACGTTTTTGAAAATATCGATGACTTTTCAGTGGAGCTGCAAAATATAGCTAGAAATATTCGGAAAAGGGCTGGCTATGTGACTGAAACCCCTATTCAGTCAGATCTATAAAAAAAATACTGATGACAGAAATAAGTGTATATAAAAAACCTAACTGGCCATAAAAATGAAACTTATTTGCCACCAAATGTGATTAGGTAATCTTATGACTTGCCTATGAACAATTTTTAGAGCAAAACTACTGTGAAATGTCCGATGTTTCCCACATTTTGTATCGCGCTTTCCAGGAAACACGAAATGAATAGTGATGAAAAAAATATAGTATATGTTTTTCGGCTTCGTTAATGTTGCTGTGTAAATGTTTATTAGCTAAAATATGGTGACCGAACCTGGGGAAATTTCAGTAATGGCGTTGTTTCCTTTAGTCAAAAGTACTACTTTTAGTCTGAAATTGATAGAATAAGCAAAAAAAAAAAAAAAAACATGGAGCGAGAAAAAACTTTCATTTTCCCAACGCTCAATTTTTAATTAATTTTTAAAGTGTCCGATTTTGAAAACAAGGCGTGGTCTTTATGACGTCACAAATGATGTACTTTTGTGCATTTCCACTGGCGGTTCCACGTCAAGATAATCAAGAAGCGAATTAAATATTGCGCTCTACACTTGCTGTCAACCATATCGTTGCCACTACATATGACTAAATATGGGAGTTAAATATTATGATCCGTGAATGGCATTTCATTATTTGTGATGTCATCGACAGAAGCGTAAACAATGAAAGCGCATCGATTAAAATATTTAAAAAAAAATACTAAACTTATCCAAATTATTTAAAAAATGGTCCAATCCTATGTTTTTCAGCATGCTCTTTCAGAATAAAATACTTTTAAAATTTGGAAAACGACATCATTGTAAAATTGGCGCGATCGTCAAATTTTTACGTGAGTAATTTTATTTTGGTAGCCCTGTTGTTTCATGGTGTCCTTAAGCACATAGATATTTCCCTGCTCATTGTTTGTGTAGGCAAAGGAAACACATTCCTGGCGCAGACGTTGGTTCCAAAAATTTAAAAAAAATGAATAAATTACTCCTATTTCTCAAGTATCGAAATCTTTCCCGAGTTACAATCTTAACTACCAAAAACTACTGCATAAATTGGAATGAAATCGTGGAATTGGATGAGGAAATTTTTCGTTTATGATGATTTTTAGCGATATTAGAAATTTGGGATAAAATAACGGTAGCGTGGTGGTGGCGAGTTCACAAAAAACTTGGTATCACGACCATTCCAAGACTTAGTACATTCAAATAAAAACTTTCCGTCAAGTAAGGAAATTAAACTGCGAGGAACTATTTACCGTACCAGTGAAATTTAAATTAAAAAGTTAATTAAATTTAAAAACAGAAAATAAATAACATTAAAATGTGAAATAATCCTCCACCTCTGCTGTTAATCTTCAAGTGACCACGTAAAAAAAGCACTTCTGGAAAGTCATCAAACATCTGACACTGCATAAAATGATTGTTTACTCCATAGATCTAGGAACTTCTACATCCATGGTTTCTTCTGCCATAAGATACATTTTTTTCAAAGTCGTTAATAAAATACTTTTTGTTCATCCATCACTCAAGTTCAAATGCATTTTATTTTTAACTTGTAGTGAATGACACTTGATGTTGATGCAGTTTTTTCAAACATGGATTCTTTAATTAAATTTAATTAATTAATTATAGTTTAGGGTGGGAGCAAAAAAATCTCTTATATAAGATATTTAACAGGATGTACAAAGAAGTTGACTATTTTTTTTAATTACTTTTTTGATTCTGAAGAGAAGACATAAGAGAGATGTTCTGCGTGGGTATGGGTAGTGTTTTAATTAATTAAGTTTGCATTACGAAATGAAAACTATACCGTTGTTGTTAAATTTGAAATAATAAAACGGCTTTAATAAAGAGCAAATTTAAAACTTATTTCGTATACATGTGCTTCTTGGTTACAAGGACAGTCCTGGAGGAAGTTTTAGGCCCCAGACAAATTATGTCCCGTAGGTTATAGAAAAATTCAGTGTGACATGCCTTAAGAACCAGCCCCCAAGGTATTTTTAGTCACTCGATATATATATATATATATATATATATATATATATATATATATATATATATATATATATATATATATATATATATATATATATATATATATATATATATATATATATATATATATATATATATATATATATATATATATATATATATATATATATATAATTAGTAGCAAAGGGCTGTAATCCATGTATATATGCATTAGGCGAAAATGGGGACAGCCATCTAAGTGGATTACTGGAATTAGTATCAAACCCTCTGGAGAGGGGAAGCTCCGCATGTACAGGAAGATTGGAAGGGCTGAAGCCAGCTTTCTGCTTCTGAGGAAGTATGTGATGGAACGGTAAAACTCGACACTTTTAGAAGATGGGCCGGGGAGGCTTTTTTTTTTTTCAGTTTAGATTTAGGTGAAGGAATCCAATATTTCATGTTGGCATTTGAGGTTGTGTCCTCATAAAAAACCTTTTTGTAGTCCAGTCATTTGCTTTTGGCAATTTTGCTGCCCTGTAAATCTTGACAGCTCCTTCCTTTTTCACTCAAAGGATTCGAGTATAATTTAAGAAAGCATTTCATTAGTTCCAACCAAAGTTTGGATTGTAAACTACCTACTTTAAAAAACCACATCATTGTTTAAAATGCAATAGGTTAGTCATATGTAAGTTCTGCCAAAATACAAACCCCTTGCGGTTTTATCACATCCACGAAAATGAGAGAAAACTTCAAAATTTGATATCACTGCTTCTTTTTTTTCCGTTCAAGACTTCAAGCCATCACGAATCTATAACACTTACGAAAGCACTGACAAGCGGATCTTTTACTTATAGTTCACGTGCCATTGCACTTACTAAAGCCCTGAATCGTTTAATAAGTAGCAGCGTGTCCGCTATCTTGGGACTAGATGCCGCTTTGTTCCTATGACTGCTATAAGGAAGTAGAGTGTTTTTTGCTTCTTGGTTGCGATGCTTCTTGATTGTGGATTGACGTGGAGTTAATAAGAAATTACAATCAAGAAGCAAAATAAGCTACTTTACCACGCAATAGACATAGGTAGAACTCCTATAACTGGAGAGGCCGACGCATCCGCCATATTGGAGCAAACGGGAGCAAGCGCACTTATCGCACAACAGGGAGATTCAGAATAAAAAACATTTCGTAGAACATTGCAACGTGTTAGCAAAGATTACAGAGCATTAATAACGTAATGATAGTAAAATCATGAGAAATAAACTGATATTAACCTCACACAAGCGAGCTCCATTTCCAGGTTGCCAGTCGCTATTAATCTATTCGGCTATTTTTCTTTCTGCATCTGTTGGAAATCTGAGGAGCTGAAATCCTTTCTTGGAGCTGTTCGCACTATTAACAGCCGAACAACCACCCATTTGACTCAATTTAACACATGCTAAAGAAACGCAAACATCAGCAGCAATGCTATCTTTGCGAAGCACTGGATCAAGTTTGCTCCAAATTGACAGCTGCTTCCGCTCTTCCACTATATGGGCCTTAGACATAGGAAGAAAGCGTCGTTTAACCCCAAGATGGCGGACGTGTCGCTACTTATTCTACGATTCAGAGCTGCAATTGCATTGGAAAAGCACGTACAAAGTGAAATAAAATATCACGCAGACATTAACTTGTATCCACAACAATCGCAGAACATCATTACAATCCAACAATGCTAATGGCTAATTCCACGTAACCACTATGTACCAAAAGTAAATTTAAAAAACACTTTTTTTCAGAGTTCATATTATGATATACTAGCTGCGTTGCCCGGCTTTGCCCGGTCTATTTTGAAAACAAAAATTGTGTCAAGTGACGTATATTCAACAATCAGGCATAAATAAAAGAAAAAAAAATCATCATGCAAAATTTCCCCTCCAAGCAATGACGACAGACATTAAAATACTTTTAAGAAATTAAAATAAAACGAGAAAGATGGATTTAAAAAGTGTAACCGTGGAAACACAAAATAAAATAAGTTTCAGAATTGAAAATGAGAAAGATGGAAATAATGGATTCGAAAAGCGTTACCGTGGAAACGCAAAATAAAATGGTTGAAAACTTGAATAGAGAACAGATTTTTGAACTTCATTTAATTCGCTTTTAACTTTTGTTCTAATGGAGATAGAGGGTTAAACTTCCGCCCATAGGTCGAGTTAGATCTGGAGTAAAAAGTTAGCTCTTTTCAATGGTGTCAAAAAGAAAACTGTAGGACAATTCCTTCACTTTTTATTGATAAATTTAATGAAGAAAGTAGTGCCTAAATTTCAGCTAAGCCTAAACAAGTTCGAGCTAAAAACGTAAATAACTCCCGCCGCAATTAAGTTAGAGCGTTGGAATAAATTGCGTAGAACGCGGAAAATTCTTCCCTTTCCAACGATATATAATATTACTAATTGCGAGTAATTTTTCACCCCCATATTCGGGAATTTATGTGAAAGTTGGGCCTAAATTGGAAAAAAAAAAGAACTATTCATCGAATTGTTTTCGAACTGGTCTGCAAACCTTCTCAGGACTTACAGGAACAAATTGAGAAAATTTCAGCGAAATCGGCCGGGTAGTTCTCGAGTTTTGCGAATTCGAACAAACAGACGCTTTTTGGACACTTCATTTTATACTATGTAGAGATGTTATAGGTATATCTGAAGTTATTAAATTTTGCATTTAACAGCAATTTTGAAGTTATTTAGTGGGAACACTACTGTTTCAAAATGGTTGCTGTGTTTTGGAAAAGTGGTTGCTTATTTTTGATCCATTTCGAATAGCTGATACAGAAGGTAAGTTAATTTTTTTTCTTTGAGATTTTTAGCATGAATTCTTGAAATACACTATCTATACTATTATAAACTAGTCGACCCGTGCGGATCTCCGCACTGTACTTCGAATCATTTCATAAGGCATTTCGCTCTTTAAAAATTTCAAAGAAAAAATATTACGAAGAAAAACTGAAAAAAGTAAACGGAAAAAAGTAAGCGCACAAGAAAAGGCATGTAATTTGAAGACATCAGTAACAAAATCTCGTTAAATACAACGTTGTGATAATTTGATCATCGCTCCCCTTTTGGTCGTACGTATTTTCAATGCAAATATAAATATCATTAATAGTGTGGCTGAGTGACACGTGAAAAATCAGTAATTTTGCATGTGAAAAAACAGGTTTTGGAAAATACAGTCCTGCCCATGTGAGCATCTGACGGAAAAAAAAGAAACATTAAAGATATATATAGTGTCACGGATTCGAACTGGCGTCATTCTGATTAACAGTACGACGCTCCAACAAACCTAGCAACTGTACCTTCCTTTTCGAATGCTATTCATTGAAGGAATGCGTAATAAAACACAGTAAAAAAGTTTTTCGCAGAAAAAAATATAATAAGATCATGCGTCTATGTTTTGTCATTAGTCAGCATGATACGACTTAAAATTATTCGTAAAACATGGAATTTGATTAAAGAATGAGGAAGATCTCACGTAGCGATTGAAACAAACATTCTAAAGAAGAAATAAATTCGGTTGAAAAAATAAGTGTTTTTATTTTTGAATATTCAACAATTTCCCATTGCAGGCTGCTTTAAACTGTACGGCTTAAAAGCCCGCACTTGTTTTTCTTTTAATCGAACACTTAAAATTCAAAACCAAAACCAGTTGAACTGAGGTCGCTTTTTAAGTGTAATTTTTGGAACGTAGACAAAATGTTTTTTTTTTCAGCCGAAAGCAGATGAGTAGAAAATGATTTCTTACTAATAAAGTTGATAATAATTTTAAGGTTTTATATCGCATTCGAATAAATAATTAAAGATTTACTAATTGAAACTCGCAGTTTTAATTTGGCGTAGTATTTTTTCATTTGTACAAAAGTTCGAACACTGCTATTAGAAAAATCTACATTTCAGCATACAATGAAAATGTTTTTCTGCACAAAAAGGATTCCCTTGAGGTATATCTAATACTTTTTTTTATGCTTGCATTATGCTCAGTGGTCTGGACGAAGTCAAAGCTTAAAAAAAAGGGAAGAACACCCTTCGATTAGCAGTCAACTTATCTGAATGATAACTGTAGCCTGCATAAAGGAGTCGAAACACCAAATAGCATTCCCACTGCATTTATTTTATTACGTGTGTTATCTGTTGTATGTTATGAGTACATGTAATGCGTAATATTACTGTTAATCTGCTATTATGTCGGACAGCCCGAACTGGCCCGAAGTTCATACAGTTTATAGTCGAACGCTCTACCGAAAAAAAAAACCCACAGGTAATTTTAAATTTTTTTTCTTGCCGAGAAGTGTTTTTATTTTAAAAAAATTTTACAATTTGTTATTGCAGGCTGTTTGAACCGTTATGACTTAGATGGCAGCACGTGTTTATCATTTAACAGCACGGTTAAAAGACAAAATAATTTGAACTAAGTTCTTTTTTAAGCGTAGCTTTTCAAATGTAGTAAAAATGTGATACGCTATTTGTTTTTTTGCAAAAAGAAGAAAAATATATATATTACCCTTTAAATTGAGGTAGTATTTTTTTTATTTGTACAAAGAGTCAAAAACTCATTAGAAGAATCTATATATCAACATACGATTTATTATATTTTACTGAACAAAAACAATTCCAATGTAGTCTAAAATCTTAAACCTAAAACCTATATTTTCGCTTACATTATGCTTTAATTTTCTTTCCGGAGCCAAAGCTTAAAAAAAAAAAAAAAAAAATCTTACAATTGAGTATTAATTTAGCTCCGTGTTGCATCAAGTTTTCATAACAGCTAGGATCGTTTCTACCTCATGTATTCCCTCATATTTGTTATTCATTGTTCACGTAATACGCGATATTTTTCTAATTTTTTGATGCAGATTGTCCGGACGTGGGCCCGAACACGCATTCTGCTGGTTACCAGTCGAAGGCTCTGCCGATCAAGCTATTCAGCTCTGTCGGTAACAGTGCATGTTAAAGTTATAAATTTAAATGAAAACCTCATTCTGGTTCTTTAAAACAGGTTTTTTTTCCCGAAAAAACAATTTTTAGACCGTGGGTCTATTTTTCGTCAGTAGCCTGCACGATAAGCTTTAAAATAAGGTGTAAATCAAAGAAATCGATCAAGAATTGAGGAAAATCTGGCGTAGAAACCAAAAACAGGCTACAGAAATAATAAATAAGGATATAGTGTCACGGATTCGAACTGGCGTCATTCTGATTAACAGTACGACGCTCCAACAAACCTAGCAACTGTACCTTCCTTTTCGAATGCTATTCATTGAAGGAATGCGTAATAAAACACAGTAAAAAAGTTTTTCGCAGAAAAAAATATAATAAGATCATGCGTCTATGTTTTGTCATTAGTCAGCATGATACGACTTAAAATTATTCGTAAAACATGGAATTTGATTAAAGAATGAGGAAGATCTCACGTAGCGATTGAAACAAACATTCTAAAGAAGTAATAAATTCGGTTGAAAAAATAAGTGTTTTTATTTTTGAATATTCAACAATTTCCCATTGCAGGCTGCTTTAACCTGTACGGCTTAAAAGCCCGCACTTGTTTTTCTTTTAATCGAACACTTAAAATTCAAAACCAAAACCAGTTGAACTGAGGTCGCTTTTTAAGTGTAATTTTTGGAACGTAGACAAAATGTTTTTTTTTTTCAGCCGAAAGCAGAGGAGTAGAAAATGATTTCTTACTAATAAAGTTGATAATAATTTTAAGGTTTTATATCGCATTCGAATAAATAATTAAAGATTTACTAATTGAAACTCGTAGTTTTAATTTGGCGTAGTATTTTTTCATTTGTACAAAAGTTCGAACACTGCTATTAGAAAAATCTACATTTCAGCATACAATGAAAATGTTTTTCTGCACAAAAAGGATTCCCTTGAGGTATATCTAATACTTTTTTTTATGCTTGCATTATGCTCAGTGGTCTGGACGAAGTCAAAGCTTAAAAAAAAGGGAAGAACACCCTTCGATTAGCAGTCAACTTATCTGAATGATAACTGTAGCCTGCATAAAGGAGTCGAAACACCAAATAGCATTCCCACTGCATTTATTTTATTACGTGTGTTATCTGTTGTATGTTATGAGTACATGTAATGCGTAATATTACTGTTAATCTGCTATTATGTCGGACAGCCCGAACTGGCCCGAAGTTCATACAGTTTATAGTCGAACGCTCTACCGAAAAAAAAAAACCCACAGGTAATTTTAAATTTTTTTTCTTGCCGAGAAGTGTTTTTATTTTAAAAATTTTTTACAATTTGTTATTGCAGGCTGTTTGAACCGTTATGACTTAGATGGCAGCACGTGTTTATCATTTAACAGCACGGTTAAAAGACAAAATAATTTGAACTAAGTTCTTTTTTAAGCGTAGCTTTTCAAATGTAGTAAAAATGTGATACGCTATTTGTTTTTTTGCAAAAAGAAGAAAAATATATATATTACCCTTTAAATTGAGGTAGTATTTTTTTTATTTGTACAAAGAGTCAAAAACTCATTAGAAGAATCTATATATCAACATACGATTTATTATATTTTACTGAACAAAAACAATTCCAATGTAGTCTAAAATCTTAAACCTAAAACCTATATTTTCGCTTACATTATGCTTTAATTTTCTTTCCGGAGCCAAAGCTTAAAAAAAAAAAAAAAAAAAATCTTACAATTGAGTATTAATTTAGCTCCGTGTTGCATCAAGTTTTCATAACAGCTAGGATCGTTTCTACCTCATGTATTCCCTCATATTTGTTATTCATTGTTCACGTAATACGCGATATTTTTCTAATTTTTTGATGCAGATTGTCCGGACGTGGGCCCGAACACGCATTCTGCTGGTTACCAGTCGAAGGCTCTGCCGATCAAGCTATTCAGCTCTGTCGGTAACAGTGCATGTTAAAGTTATAAATTTAAATGAAAACCTCATTCTGGTTCTTTAAAACAGGTTTTTTTTCCCGAAAAAACAATTTTTAGACCGTGGGTCTATTTTTCGTCAGTAGCCTGCACGATAAGCTTTAAAATAAGGTGTAAATCAAAGAAATCGATCAAGAATTGAGGAAAATCTGGCGTAGAAACCAAAAACAGGCTACAGAAATAATAAATAAGGATATAGTGTCACGGATTCGAACTGGCGTCATTCTGATTAACAGTACGACGCTCCAACAAACCTAGCAACTGTACCTTCCTTTTCGAATGCTATTCATTGAAGGAATGCGTAATAAAACACAGTAAAAAAGTTTTTCGCAGAAAAAAATATAATAAGATCATGCGTCTATGTTTTGTCATTAGTCAGCATGATACGACTTAAAATTATTCGTAAAACATGGAATTTGATTAAAGAATGAGGAAGATCTCACGTAGCGATTGAAACAAACATTCTAAAGAAGTAATAAATTCGGTTGAAAAAATAAGTGTTTTTATTTTTGAATATTCAACAATTTCCCATTGCAGGCTGCTTTAACCTGTACGGCTTAAAAGCCCGCACTTGTTTTTCTTTTAATCGAACACTTAAAATTCAAAACCAAAACCAGTTGAACTGAGGTCGCTTTTTAAGTGTAATTTTTGGAACGTAGACAAAATGTTTTTTTTTTCAGCCGAAAGCAGATGAGTAGAAAATGATTTCTTACTAATAAAGTTGATAATAATTTTAAGGTTTTATATCGCATTCGAATAAATAATTAAAGATTTACTAATTGAAACTCGCAGTTTTAATTTGGCGTAGTATTTTTTCATTTGTACAAAAGTTCGAACACTGCTATTAGAAAAATCTACATTTCAGCATACAATGAAAATGTTTTTCTGCACAAAAAGGATTCCCTTGAGGTATATCTAATACTTTTTTTTATGCTTGCATTATGCTCAGTGGTCTGGACGAAGTCAAAGCTTAAAAAAAAGGGAAGAACACCCTTCGATTAGCAGTCAACTTATCTGAATGATAACTGTAGCCTGCATAAAGGAGTCGAAACACCAAATAGCATTCCCACTGCATTTATTTTATTACGTGTGTTATCTGTTGTATGTTATGAGTACATGTAATGCGTAATATTACTGTTAATCTGCTATTATGTCGGACAGCCCGAACTGGCCCGAAGTTCATACAGTTTATAGTCGAACGCTCTACCGAAAAAAAAAAAAAAACCCACAGGTAATTTTAAATTTTTTTTCTTGCCGAGAAGTGTTTTTATTTTAAAAATTTTTTACAATTTGTTATTGCAGGCTGTTTGAACCGTTATGACTTAGATGGCAGCACGTGTTTATCATTTAACAGCACGGTTAAAAGACAAAATAATTTGAACTAAGTTCTTTTTTAAGCGTAGCTTTTCAAATGTAGTAAAAATGTGATACGCTATTTGTTTTTTTGCAAAAAGAAGAAAAATATATATATTACCCTTTAAATTGAGGTAGTATTTTTTTTATTTGTACGAAGAGTCAAAAACTCATTAGAAGAATCTATATATCAACATACGATTTATTATATTTTACTGAACAAAAACAATTCCAATGTAGTCTAAAATCTTAAACCTGATACTTATATTTTCGCTTACATTATGCTTTAATTTTCTTTCCGGAGCCAAAGCTTAAAAAAAAAAAATCTTACAATTGAGTATCAATTTAGCTCCGTGTTGCATCAAGTTTTCATAACAGCTAGGATCGTTTCTACCTCATGTATTCCCTCATATTTGTTATTCATTGTTCACGTAATACGCGATATTTTTCTAATTTTTTGATGCAGATTGTCCGGACGTGGGCCCGAACACGCATTCTCCTGGTTACGAGGAGAAAGCTCTGCCGATCAAGCTATTCAGCTCTGTCGGTAACAGTGCATGTTAAAGTTATAAATTTAACCGAAAACCTCATTCTGGTTCTTTAAAACAGGTTTTTTTGCCCGAAAAAACAATTTTTAGACCGTGGGTCTATTTTTCGTCAGTAGCCTGCACGATAAGCTTTAAAATAAGGTGTAAATCAAAGAAATCGATCAAGAATTGAGGAAAATCTGGCGTAGAAACCAAAAACAGGCTACAGAAATAATATATAAGGATGCATTTTTCAAAAGATTACTGTCGCCAAATTTGTCGCCAACTTGGCGACAAACTTGGCTACTTTTTGTTTTTAAATCTGTTTCAATTTGGCCACTGTTGGTGATATTTAGAGAGTAAACTATATAATCACATTAAAATTGCCAGTAATGGGGAAATGACATTAAATTGGAGTAAAAGGAAGTCATGTGATGCACATATACAGCTCTTTATTCCTCTAAAATGACTGTCTTATCAGTAAAACAAGTTACCGGATCGAACCGGTCACAATAAAGCCTTTCCCTGCATTTTAAACATTACCAAAGCATATTATCAAATTATCATGCCGTGGTGCGACTTTCATTGTTGAAACTTGCGAGTTACTCGATTATTGGCTATGTTAATTAGACGGTGTTGCATATACTCTCCGATTGTCCAAAATTTTAATCGTATACGTTTCAAATTCTTCAATCATTTTCATCCATCTTTGAAAGAATTGTTGGGGGACATAACCCATCCTAACTTGTTCCCAATCCTTCAGAAAATTGGTTTTCTTTGTTTAATTTAGTGTATGACGACGTCTCATGGTGTTTGTATTCATGTTGTCTTTTTTAGTTTTTGTAACTTTTTTTTTCTAAATTCCATTTTTTCTAACCTGTGTTTCTAAATTTAAAACTTCGTTTATGTGTATTTTTCGAAAATATTTTTCAAAATTATAGAAGTTTTACGTCCATTATTCTACAGCACACTTTTGGTACGCATTTTAATTATACGAAACAACCGTTTGACGCAGTATTGCCTAAAAAGGCTAGTGCGCCATTAAACAAATGCAACCAACCAACCAATCGATCATTGGCTATTATTTATATGAGGACTCTTAAATATCATTTGCAACAATAGCAACCAATTTTATAAATAAGAAAGCCTAAAGATAACTAGCTAGCAGATTCATCACTTATATTCACTTGTCAACAGAATATATAAAATCTTTCTCGCAAATACTTTTAAAATTTGTTATTTATTTACGGGGGAGGGGGGTACTAAGCATTTAGAAGATTTTATTTTGTTCCCCCTCTAGCAATATGCTTTTGTCAAATTTTCAAATTATTTAACCTTTTTCGTTTTGAAGCCTTTAATTTTTTTGCTTAGTTTTATGCACAAACCTTTTTTAAGTTCTTTCATAACTTTCAATACCAAAATACGCCGAAACGCAGTGGAGTGCCTCGCCGTTCCGGTGCTAGTTTACTAGAAAAATTAATTTACCTTTCGCATTTAAATTGTTCACAACAAGATTTACGTTAACAGACATTGCGAAGTTCTAACATGGCAGCGTCGCGTCGTAATGTTATGATTAGGATCTACGAAGTTTGCACAATGCTTCCAGGTTAGATTTACTCTAACTATAGTCAGAACTGATTTACGGGAGATTAAATTTAAAACTCATGTAGAAATTTCCGTGGGAAGTTTCTCGTGAATGCAACTTTAACTTCGTAGAAGTAAGTGGAAAAAAAAAATATGTTTACACGGTTTTCAAACAATGAATTAAAATAGCTGTTGTTTAAATGGCAGGAGATGATATTCTTGTTGTAAACTTTTGACCCGCTGAGAACGATCATGGGAATCACCAACCTATTTCAATGTCAAAATTGTTCATTCGTCGAAAGTGCGTGGTATGAACGTATCGTAACTAATCACTTTTAAATATTCTTTTTCTAATATAAACGTTCATTTTCAATGCTACGGTTTTATTTTTATCAATCGCGAATTTGAACAAAGTTGATGTCGCTCTGATTTTTCATATTACCATGACGACAGTTGTTTTGAATCTTTATTTAGAGAGCGAAATTTTCGTCGTCGTAATTACGAAGGGGTTGCCCAAAGCGGGTAGGTTTTTGAAGAACGCTCGAAAATTGTAGTTTTTGGATTTTTATCGCAACAATTTTGGTTTTATTTCCTAGTAGGGTTCTTGAACTTCAAAGTAAAAAGTGTGATCTTTGCATTATTTCAAACCCAATACATATTTATTATCAATTTCTACAAACATTTGAAAAATCTGCTTTTCCCTACTAGGGAGCCCAAAGCAGGTAAGCTTAACTAATTGTGGTTTGGTACATTTGCTAATCAAATATGAAGTTATAAATGATTAAAATAACTGACTAGCTACCTGCCATCATATAAAAAAATGTAAAACAGTTTTGCTTATCCAATTCAAAGTCAGCACATCTATATACATAAATGGCTACTTCTGTATGTATGCCCGGGGTAAGCTTCAAAACTACTGCATCGATTTTAACGATGTTTTCACCATATATAGCTATATTATCAGGGAGAAACATAGGCTATAATTTCCTTAGGAGCAAGCATTAAATTTATTAGTTTTTTAGGATATTTATCCTCATCACATACGTAAATGGCTACTTCTGTATGTATATCCTGGGTAAGCTTCAAAACTACTTCATCAATATTAACCATTTTTTCACCATAAATAGCTATATTATCAGGGAGAAACATAGGCTATAATCTCCTCAGGAGCAAGCATTAAATTTATTGGTTTTTTAGGATATGTATCCTCATCACATACGTAAATGGCTACTTCTGTATGTATATCCGGGGTAAGCTTCAAAACTACTTCATCGATATTAACCATTTTTTCACCATAGATAGCTACATTATATGGAGAAATATAGACTATAATGTATTTCTAAAAAACTTAGTTTAAAAAAGTTATTATGGAAAACAGTAAATTTCATGTAATTTTCCTATTAAATTATTAAATAATATAAAACCCATTGTCACAAAAATTCGTTGCCTTACAGCAGCAATATTAATAGTAATCATAATGAAGATTGTGAATCAAGGCTTCTCTGGAGCAAGCATTAAATTTATTGCTTTCTTAGGATTTTTATCCTCATGTATATACATAAATGGCTACTTCTGTATGCATGTCCGGGGTAAGCTTCAAAACTACTGGACCGATTTTAAACATTTTATCACCATAGATAGCTACATTATAAGGAAGCAACATAGGCTATTTCCAAATCTTTGGTTTAAAAAAAAATTGTGATGGAAAACAGTAAATTTCATATAATTTTTCCATTAAATGAATAAATATATATAAAAAAAAACATTGCTACAAAATTTGTTGCCTTACAACAGCAATATTAATAGTTATTACAATAAAAATTTTGAATCAAGGCCTCTCTGGAGCAAGCGTGACATTTATTGCTTTCTTAGGATTTTTATCTTATCTATGCCAATAATCGATAACGGAACTAAGCAAAAAGACAGTTGATTTTGGCAACAGTTGGAAAATAAAAAGTGTTTATGGTCTAAAATTATACAGGCCTGCAAAATTCGGGGCAGGAAAAGTGATTGTACGGTAATGAGTGACTTTTATTCCATTCGGCGCGCTGATTTCAAATATGACATCCATTTTTCTCAATCATAAAGAGATTTTCACCTATTGGGCTTAAACATAAGGGAGGGTGACCCAAAGCGGGTAGCTTTTAAAGAACGCTCAAGAATTGATTTTTGGATTTTTATTGCAACAATTTCGGTTTTATTTCCTAGCAGGGTTCTTGAACTTCAAACTAAAAAGTCATTTTTTTATTATCTCAAACACAATATTTATTTATTATCAAACTTTACAAACAATTGAAAAACCCGCTTTGCCCTACGGGAGCCCAAAGCGGATAAGCTTAACTAGTTGTGATTTGGTGCATTTGCCAAGCAAATATGAAGCGATAAATGATTAAAATAATTTACTAGTTACCTACCATTATAAAAATATATTAAAAAGTTGTACTTATCCAATTTAAAGTCAGCACATTTGTTTATAAAACATAAAGATATAACTGATTAAATTAATCGACTAATTAATTACCATCCAAAAAAAAAATTTTTTAAGTTATACTTATCCTATTAAAATAGAAAACCTAAGTCAGCACACGCTTCAAGAAATTATAAATAAATATATAATTAAATCCTATACCCGCTTCGCCCGACCCGTTTTGCATGAAGGCACGTTTTTTATTTCAATAATCATAACCGAAAGTTTAAAAAAGAAACAAATGAAATGACTATCGTAGTTTGTTGGTGGATGGTGTCAGAATAACGTATATTATTGACAATCAAAAAAATAAGCTGGTCTTGGACTAATCACAAGTTACGAAACTTCATTTTTTTAGAAATGTATCTTTTTTTTAATTTATTTATTTAAAGCCTGGTCGTGCCAAGCAATTTTATTGCTACTTCGCTGGGACTGATTAAAACTCGGGGGGGGGGGGGGTTCATGTAAACACGACATACCTATCCATCGCCGCTTACAAACTATAGGGGCGGGGGATTGAAAAATCTACCCGCTTTCGGCCACCCTCCTCTACAGGCAGAAAAGCCTATTTTTTCCTTTTCAAAATATGTGTAAGTTTATTACTTACAAACGAGTTTATACATCAAAAATACAATTGGAAATAAGAACATAGTGATAATTAATTATAACGATTCAGTTATAACGTAAGGCAATCTTTTCAACCGGTGCTGCTTTTGCAACCAAAGAATACGTAATAATGTTTCTCTGCTTATCACCATTAAAAGAGTCTTTAAAACCTTTGTTAAAATATAAAATAATCCGCCAACTAAATAGGCAAATCTATTAACAACACAAAAACTTCCATTAATTTGTCTTTGTGCACAATTTTACACACTCGCCAAGTTTTACTACTTACTTCGGAAACATTTCGGATGAAATTGTTTAGCATCATTTATGATCACCAAAAATATCTCAGTATTTGGCGACAATATCTCATTGACGAAAATCAGTAACAGACAGTTTTATAAAGCAGGGAGGGGGAGCATTATCCAAAATATCCCAAAACGATTACCACAAATTTGGTAACATTTTAAATCGCACGAAGAACCCACAATAATTGAAAATTCCCAAAATAACTAAAGCAAGTATCGTGGGATTACGGGATACAACATTTTTAAAACCGTTTGTATTTCAATAGCCATATAGAAAAAGTTTTAGACTATGATCAAAAAAAAAAAAAAAAAAAAGAAAGAAAGAAAGAAATATTAAACTGATAAATCTTTTTAAACAAGTGAAATTTCATATTTTGGAATTATTAAAATTTTTATACACTTAAGTGTCGTGCTTTTGTGTCTCACTGAGTTCTATTTCGTACTTTATACTTATTGCTATTTTACTTTTATGGGTAAGGAAGAAGCTCGATTTTTAATCACTCAAAGCGGTGTGTTTTGAGTTCTTTCAGCTAAAACAGAAAACGAAGGAAATTAGCGATTGTTTCTCACAATTACTACTGATCCAGGCAACACCGGGTATTTTTGATAGTTTGTTTATAAAACATACAGTAATAACTGATTAAATTAATGGACTAACTAATTGCCATCCTAAAAATTAATTTTTTAAGTTATACTTAACCTATTGAAATAGAAAATCTAAGTCAGAACACGAGTCAAGAAATTATAAATAAATATGTATATGATTAAATCCTATACCCACTTTACCCGACCCACTTTACCCAAAGCCACGTTTTATATTTCAATAATTATAACCTTAAATTTAAGAAAGAAACACGAAATGACTATCGTAGTTTGTAGGTGGATGGTGTCAGAATAACGAAATATTATTGACAATCAAAAAATAAGCTGGTCTTTGACTAATCACAAGTTACTTTTAGAAATGTATCTTTTTTTTTTTAAATTTTAAGCCCGTTCGCGCCATGCCGCATCACTGCTGCTTCGTTGGGTCTGATAAAAACTCGAGGGTGTTCATGTAAACACGACTACGTATGCATCACCGCTTACACACCATGGGGGGAGGGCATACTAAGGACAACTCGCTTTGGGTCACCCTCCCCTACAAATCGTCTGTGGTACGATTTAACTAATATTTTTTTCAGGGCTTAACTCAAGCAGACTTTACATTCAAAAAAAGTTTTTTGTTTTAAATTATTTTTTTTTCTCCCAGGGGAAAACATCTATACAGAGGAACTTAAACAGCGAAACTTCATCCAGATACAAAACTTCTAGGTTACTAATTCCCATTATTTAAGATTTAAAAGAAATAAAAATACAACGCGTTATACGCTGCAAATAGTCTTTATAATAAGTGTACTAGTGGATATCGGCCTTTATTACTGCTTTCTAATAACCTTTTCTTTTTTTATGGATATGCCTCGTATTACTTGTTCTAAAAAATCACCAGTCATAAAAAAAAACGGGTGCAGATTTCTTGGCTATTATCATTCCATTCCATTTGTAAATCAAGTATCCCAACAAGTAGGGTCCTATTACAATTCGGGATTGCAGATAGTATAATTTGAATTCAAGACGTTCAAATGATGTTTTAAAATTTAAGTGTTCATAATTAATCTACACAAGTTATGGTAGAATTTTAAGTTGATTTAATTTGTTATGAACCCTGAAAAAAAAAAAAGACTTCATACATAGCTAAGCGCTAAGCAATGTATCTAACTCCATATCCCATAAGACTTTGTTTTCGGCATCAGGCGAGATGAATCACGGGAAAATAACAACGACTTCAACTTCAAAATCTTGCCATAGTTCGCGTCCTCCCCTCCACGGAAGTTAGTTTTCTCTCTACTCTGATTCTGGAAATCTTTAATTGTTTCTTGAGTGGCCGGAAGAACGAGTAATTTTCTGAATGTTTTTTCTTCATCCAAATATACTTCTTCCTAAATGAAGGTCAATGGCCGTCTTAGGGGAAGAAGAAGAGAGAGATCTTGGCAGTTTGCCAGGGAGAGAGATAGAGTTCATTCTTCCAAAGTCGTTTTGTTTCCGGCCAATAGTTGCCGTTGATCCCCAACACAAGGTCACTATGCCAATATTTTTCAGTGTGTGAAACATTTACACCAGTGGTGATCAATCTTTTTTTTTTTTTTTTCGCCCGAGTGTATCATCTTATATTGAGATGAATCTCGCGGGGGACAGAACACATGAAAATTTGAAATATGTTTAATTTTGTTTCCAGATAGCATCAGAAAACACAGAGAAAGAAGGAAAGTGACATGCCATGACATACCAAAAACTGTTGTTATCAGTAGTACATGTTTGTTTTATTAAATCAGGTTTTTAAAAACCAATTTCCAACTATTTGAGTCCAAGTTTGTAACACTCATTCTAGTTAACGAATGCAGATAATTTAATAACAGGGGCGGGTCTTTTGGAGGTTTCCTGAACATAGGGTTTAAGTTTGGCTGCCACTTAATTGGACTGGCGATTGAAAATCTTACTCTTGTACTAATGCCACTCAGAAACACGGCCCTGATATTTATTTCATGTCCCCTTCGCGATCATCTGACATGCCCCATCCATTTGAACTTTTTTGAAATTGTTTTTAAAAAACTTTTACGGAAAACTATGCTTAATAAAAGGTTTGAAAACTAGTTTTTTTTTTTTTTTTTCCTTCCTCAATCTCTGTCAATGTTCTCTTTTCCCACTCATGAATTTTGCAGTTTTCTCTTGAATCAATAGTTACAGTATTCACCTAAAATAAAATAGTATTTTCTTTTATTCTTTTTAATTATTGAGACAGTTGATGCTTACATAAATTGATTTAAAAACTACCTAGCACTATTTGATGAGACTCGGTCGTTGTTGCGGCAAACAAAAGAGAACTGATCCTAAAGCTTCCAGGATGATGTCTCTTGAAGACATTAGGTTCCAAATCTTTCCGCCATCTCCCCTCCCCACGGCGTAGGGTCGTCAGATTGGCGCACATCGAACGGCAGGGCAATGTCTCCCCTCTTCTCGAAGAAAACTAACTCCCCTACCATCCCTGAGTATTCGCTTTTCCAAAGGTTCTAATGGAGGACATCGAAAAAATTGTCTTAATGTTTTCCTGCACAAAATGTACCCTCAAAGCAATTTGTAACTTAATGTTTTCTGCTATGTGAAATGAGGATTCTTGCTTGAACTTGGTAGTTTCACATGGTGTAGGACAGTTTGGATTAAATTTTGCTCATAAATTCGTATAAATGCAAAATAATAAGAGAGAAAAGTTAAAAATCTGTTGACCTGGTGAAAGTAGTTGACTCGCATGATTCGTTAAGCAAAAAAAGTTCACTAATCTATATTTTAATAGGTATTTTCTAATGAAGTTTACCTGTGACGTGTGGGACTCACTTTTGGACATGAGTTTTAGAGATCTTGATTCTAGCAGTATATCCTTCGAATCTGTTGTTGCAAATTAATTTTATATGTAGGGGAGAGTATTGTACCTTGGGACACTTTTCCTATCGTCGCCTCAAAGCAACAGTAAGATATCTTAGTATTATTCTTTGGATTAGATGTCTTACTGTTGCTCTGAGGCGACGATATTGTAATTTTTAACGTCTATTATTTAAATCAAATTTAAAATCTAAAAGTCACATTAAAATACCCCAACATATTTCTATACAATATACTTTTTTTTAATTCAGACAGTTTGAAAATAAAATATTGCCAGCTATTTGAAGTAAGAGTTCGAAACTGTCCCAGGGTACATCATCCTATTATACCTTGGGACAAATCCTGTTGTAGCATGGGACACTTTTCATGATTCAGGAAACAGCCATATACTTAAACCAATTTTTGCACTAAAAACATAATAAATATTTTTTTCATTGTAATGAATTGAATCATGAATAATGAATTATGAATAACGTGAAATACACCGCCAGCTCAGTCATTTCCAGCCGAGGACTGCAGTTTCGTGCTTATTAGCACTCATCAGCCCCGTATAGGAAAGAGACTGGCCTTCAAAATTCGAGTTGAACCGAACCATTGCTTCGGTCACTCGTCTGGTCAGTGCTAATTCTGTATTAACTACCAGTTTGTTTGGCACTATTGGCTTCCTTAGAGGTTTTCCATTTCCAGCTCAGTCACTTTCCTATACCGGGCTGATGAGTGCTAATAAGCACGAAACTGCAGTCCTCGGCTGGAAATGACTGAGCTGGCGGTGGGTTTCACGTATTTCTGCCTTAGCCCTGGCTATAGGGCGGTAACTTACTGATTATGAATAACGTATTAATGAATTATTATCTAACATTAAATGTGTTTGAGGACTACATCAGATTAGAACATTTTTCCATGTTCCTAAACATATCTTAATTATTAAGAACCATGCATATATTGTACCTTGGAATATGTCTTAAGGTACAATATGTTTGACTGTCCCAAGGTACAATCACCACAAGTAATCTACAACTTGTGCCTTTTGACGTTGTTAATTCTTTTTTTACTTTTCAGTACAAAGGTATTTATTTATCTTAATTACCACCTGATTTAAGAAAAACCAAAATGGTGGTCACTAGATGCACTATCATTATTTTCTCATAACCAAAATGTTTAAAGTACTTTTCTTTTATAACAAAATAAAATTCAGTTGATTAGTTTTACAAATATCAAAAATGAAATAAAAATGAAGAAAATATTTACTTTATAGTCATGAAATTGTCTTTCCCTCACAAAATCATCAGTTTAACTCTTTTGATGCTGGTTGTTACTATAACACCATTTAGTGGTGAGGGTTACTGTTAGAGATTACAAAAAGCATGGCTGCTAAAAATAGATTCTTAGAAATATAGCAGTGTCCCAAGGTACAGCATTCTCCCCTACTTTTCTTTCTTATTAATTATATTTTAATTTTAGTATCAAAAAGAAGCAAACAGAGGGCTACATCAGCAGAAAGTCAGACACTTTGCTCCACACGTGAATGCTCTATATTTCGCGTCAAAAATAGTATTTTAAAATTGTCATGAACAAAGATATTTCTCCTAAGAAAGTGCACATACACGTGTGATTTCTCTGGCAAAAAAGTTTTGCTAGTCACATATTTTGAAAATTATTACAGATCTGTCACGTGTGGTATGCCTGCTTTTCTCATGGTATGTCCCAACTACGCTTTTTCCTAAGAGAAGCCAACGTGTGAAAGTTTCTTAGTTTTAAAAGAATAATTTAGAAATACCTTGTTTTAGCGAGAGTAATTTCAAGTTGCCAATAGGCATGAAAGTATTTGGCAGTTTTTACTTGAGTGTACTTAGCAACGTTTAAAATTCCTCTTTCAAAGAAAAAAGCTGCATTGCCTTAAAAGGCGGGGGAGGGGGGAAAGGTTTTCAGCGTCAAAAAATTCACCTTTTTTACGATTTTGTTTCTTTTTTTTTAGAAAACGGTTTGCTTAAATTTATTAAAATCTTTTGAGCATTATTATGTATTGTTGCAAGAATGTTCTATAAATTTTTGATCAAAAAATATTCACAGTCAAGCCGGTGACAGGGCTTTTTCCGGAGCACCTTTGGAGAAAAGTGATTTGCGGTGTTCACTGTATCTCAGCTGATATTTATCTGAAATGAAATTCGATTTGAATTTTGTCAAAGTATGTACTAATACTCCCCCCCCCCCCTCTATGTTCCCAGTTCTCTTTTTGTTTGACCTTAAAATTTTTGGCGAAAATTTAAAGTTGAAAATGCTATTTTTCACGAAAAATTCCGCCATTTTTTTATCAAAAAAAGTATTAAAAAATGACAAAAAAAAAAAAAAAAACTCAAACTCAACATGGGGGGGGGGGGTGTTTACATGCAAAATGTGGAATGTGTGTACAAAATTTGAAGTGGATCGGTCAATTAGTTTTAAAATTGGAGCGGCTTTGAAAAAGTGGTTTTGAGAAAAACGCGTTTAATGTTTTAGAAGCTAAAAGACATCAATCTCCATAGAAGACAGTCTCTATAGAAGCTTCGATTTCCTTAGCCTTTTCTTTTTTCATTATTTATTTATAATATATTTAACTAACCTCAAGCAAGCAGCACTGACATTCTGAGCGTCCGCAGCTTTCAGAACAACTGCATTCTTCGGCAGCTGTCGGAGATACAATTTGAAGGTGCAAAGACTGAATACATGATAACTTTGAGAATTTTGCTCGAAACGACTTGAAATTTTGGGAATATATTTTTGAAATGTTTAACTACAAGAGAAAAAAAATCACTTTTTTCAAACTGCAACCCCCCCCCCCTTAATGGAGTATGTAAAACGGTCTCTATAAACCCTTGATAAGATTAAATGTAACAATTTTCTTATATCGTCAACCATCGCTTTAAAAATCCCTATCGGGATAAGAAAAATGGTTCCAAAAACGACATTTGGAGTAAAGAAAAATTCGAGTAGAAAGATTTATTTTTGGGTCAAGAAATTAAAGTTTGAATGAAAAAAGAACTATTTATGGAACTTTTTCGAAATGGTCAAAAATTATCTCAGGGCTAACCAACACCTACTGAAAAAACTTCAAAGAAATCTGTCCGGTACTTTCCGCAGTTGTCAAAAAAATAAAATTTTGGAGTTATTAGAGTTTAGTTTATGTGAAGATTTGCGCATTGAGGAACATATTCTTCTAATCTTCGAAGCAATTGTGGATCGTTCATATCGCAAACGCATGCTTTAAATATTTATTGACAATAATAAATGTTTATGTTATTAAAAAAGGGTGTTTTTTTTTTTTTTTTTGTCTTTTCTTTTTCTTTTCTCGAACAATAAGCATAACGCCAAAGCGACGTGAAAAAATAACAGAACCTCATATTTGTCAAAATATTGTAAACAGTCAAGAAGAATTATTTATTTATAAATCTATATCAATCTTCCATGATACATTTTTATACAAAAACATTTCAATAGTGAAAAAAAAAAATATTTTCCAAAAAAATGTCATTCCTGTCTCTAAAAATATTTATACTGGTAAAACAAGTGATATACTATTTTTAATGTTAGCTAACTTTTTATTTTTCTTAAAAATAAAAATGTTAAAGGAATGCATTTCGGTAAAACTTAAAAGAGATCAGATTTTCATAACGTAAAGCAATCATTTTATGAAATTTACGACGACATCGAAAGATATATTTTCCTTTTTTTTCCCTCAAACATCTTTTATTAGCAGTATTACATGTTGAAAGCATCACGTTGTTCTCTGTGAACGTGGTGTTGTTTATCGATATCCCCCTACTACTCAAGAGGGGGTTTTCGAAGTGGAATCGTTTGGCAAAGTGCCAATATTTTGTTTCCTTTCCTAGTGTTATTTGATTTCATTGGCCGACTTCGTTTGAAATGTTCGTCCAAAGCTCGATTTTATCGATTAAAATACTCGCCCACTATTTTTTCATTTCCGTTTTTTGACTCTGCTGTCAGTAAAGGAATTTTAATATATGCTAAACATCCTATATAAAATTAATGTTTGTTTCTAAAACCGTGTTCTAGAGTTTAAGATATTATTTTTTCTTGACATTACATTTCAGGAATTTAGACAATATTTAATACGTGAGACATTATTCTTTGTCAACTGTTGAGCCTTTATATATTATTATTATTTTATTTATGCGTTCTATTGCGTATTTATTGTATGATAGGCAAGCGGAATGCTCTTGCACTAAGCACTTTAACTGTCAGTATCCTCCCCCCCCCCATTTCAATTGTATTCTTTTTATTATATTTCTCTTTCACGTGTCAGTCTTAAAAATTAAAAATTTATAAAATAAAATTACATATCACGGAGAGATAAATCTTTGCGAAGTAATGTTATATATTTTTCTCTAAGAAGCTCTTTAGAATATTGCTATGTTCAGAATGTTTTTTAATAAATACTGGGACAATAAAGCTTTATACGGTTAAAAACTCATCGTTTTCCATTGAAAGTTCCATTGAAGTCGCGAATGTAAATCTTTACTAATAATAAAGCTGAATGTCTCTCTGTCCGGAGGATGTCTGGATGTCTGGATGTCTGTAGGATATCTGTAGGATGTCTGTAGGATGTCTGTGACGCGCATAGCGCCTAAACCGTTCGGCCGATTTTCATGAAATTTGGCACGAAGTTAGTATGTAGCATGGGGGTGTGCACCTCGAAGCGATTTTTCGAAAATTCGATGTGGTTCTTTTTTTATTCCAATTTTAAGAAAAAAATTTATCATAAATTACGAAATTATCATAACGTGTAACCGTAACATGGGCACAAGCCAATTGGCGAGATACGAAATTATCATAACGTGTAACCGTAACATGAGTACAGGCCAATTGACGAGAAAATTCACAATACATTATTTGTAAATACAGGCGAACTAAAAGACCTTTTAATTTTTCTATTACGGGCGAAGCCGTGCGGGTACCACTAGTAATCTAATAATGAATCAAAAGATTTTTCTACAGAAATTCACATCTTGCGTTGATGAAAATGTTTTAAAGAGGTTTTAGCGCAAAAAAATTGAAACACTAGAAACCAAATTACTGATACTCACAATTATTTTTTTGTAAGAAGGTTCTTCGTCACAAACAAATGAAACCGAAAAGCAACAGAACTAAAAAGTACATAGCAGCATAACTGTAGCTCTAATTTCAAAAGAAATTTCTTTTTTCGAGTATTCTGAAAGATGGATTATTAAAATCTTTTCTGAAATAAAATTAAGTAATATTGAAAAAAAAGTCCCATACTGTTCTGAGTAAATTCTTCATTTTTAAGAATATTAGTTTACATAACTCCCATTGTTTGCACAATAATCTCTCAAAAAGTTACCGAAATTAAAGTTTGATGTAATGTTAATTTGATGTCCTGTAGTATGATTTTCTTGTAATGCAGTTATTTATTTCATTTCTTTCGAAAAATGATAACCGACAGGGATGGATACAGACTACAATTGTAGGTGTGGGGGGGGGGGGATCATGCAGAAGGTATATAGGGTTTGGATATGAAACATTACTGAAACTGATTCAGTGTCAATAAAAAACGACAAATCGGAACGGAATAAAGCACCTAATTGGGCATAAACGTTACTAATTAACTTTATAAGCAATGAACGGAAGTCTTATTTCAAATATTTAGTTTTAAAAATAATTAATGGAGTTGAAAAGTTTACTTCAACCGTTAACATTTTATTCATGAACTATTTAAACACAGTGTAGATGGATAACATTGTTGACTGTCAAGGGGGGGGGGGGGCTTGACCCTCATAACCCTCCCCTTGCTTCCGCCCTGATACCAAATGACAATAGGACAACTTTCTGATACTTATCAAATTTGGTGATCAAATAGTAAAATATTTTGCAATATTTCAATGAAATTTAACTTTATTATAATCTTTCATATTTTAAACTGATAATATAAAACATTTTTCTTGTGACAGATCAAATCTGCATCCAATTGAAAGATTGAATTTAATTAATTTTTGCTTCATTTTGCTATTCATTTTATCGGGTTTTTAAATTTGCATTTTTTCCCCAATAATAATTACATATGTTTTCAAATAAACTATTTAGGGGAATTATTACAGAATTATTTTAGACAACCTTAAAAAAATTATTAATTTTAAAGATTAACTGATAAATAGTATTGTAAGATTTCAAAGACGTTTTCACGACTTACGATTGAATTTTCTCTTCCTGTATTGTTTCTGTTTTAAAATAAATAAAAATATTAATTTTATAAGTGAAACAAAACAAACTAAAACATACAATAGATTGAAAGAAAATGCTACAGCTTTAACTTGCACAATTTTCAGGAAACTGCAATCCGTTATTTTCGTGCTACTGATGAAATAGATGACTGCGATTCTTTTTGAATGAAGTAGCTATCATTTACCGTCAAAGGCAACGTCCCTGAATGTTTGTTTCACCACAGCCTAACACTTGAAGAGGAGAAACACGAGTTACAGAGCTCTGGCTGAAAGTGCTTATCTCAGTATACAATCTCGCAATAGTCTACTCTTAATAAGCGTTTTATTTATTTTTGTATACGATTTTTATGAGCTAAAAAATATCCGTAATTCACGTTACCCAGTTTATTATTATCGAATAATCATTGATGCTATTGTGTGTTTTATTTATTTATTCATTTTAAATTCCGTTCCGTATTTTAGGTGATATGTTTCAGTTTAGGGAAATAATTTTGAAGCATGCCGTCTTTGACATGTTGCATTTGAATTTTTCACGTTAAATCTACCATTTTATCATTTTAAAAGTAAAATAAAAGTATTCCGTTGCTTCAAATACCTAAATATATCGTCAATGCTTTGTATTTTAAAACATGAAATAGAAAATATTTCAGAAATATGACGCGTTTAACTTTAACTGTACGTTTAATTTTTACAAAGATATTCTTACACAATTCTGATCTATCCTAATCTTCTTTACTAATAACAAAACTGAAAGTCTCTCTGTCTGGATATCTCTCTGTCCGGATCTCTCTGTGTCTGTCAGGATCTCTGTTACGCGCATCGCGCCTAGACCGTTCGGCCGATTTTCATGAAATTTCGCACAGAATCAGTTTGTAGCATGGGGGTGTGCGCCTCGAAGCGATTTTTCAAAAATTCGATTTTTTCTTTTTCTATTCCAATTTTAAGAACATTTTGCAGAGCAAAACTATCGTAAGATGGACGAGTTTCCAAGTTATCACAATGTGGAACCGTAACATGGGCAAGCCAATTGGCGAGAAATTCATCATACATTATTTGTAAATATATAGGCGAACCAAAAGACCTTTTAATTTTCTACTACGGCAAAGCCGTCTGGGTACCACTAGTTAAAAGATAAAAAATTAAAAAAATAAGTAAATAAATAAAAACACGGAAACGTAAACTCCGGTAGCGTTGGAATTAGTTTGTCCATTTTATTTATTGTTTTCATTTTTATTTATGGCGAAGGATAGTGAACTTATTTTGTTATTTAGTCTTGCTTATTGATCACTGCATGGTACTATTTTAAATTCAGTATTTTAATTTAGAATAATATTCAGTTAAATGTTTTAGGAAAATAAACATAATTATGTGTGCATTGTGTTGTTTATTATTTCGTGTAAAGATTATTTTGCGCACTTGAACTGGAGTCGGAACACTTCCAAATTTTGGAACGGTGCCAAAGGCCGAACTTTATCTTTGTATCTCAAACAATGTTTCTTACGAAAAAAATAAACTCGTAGATTTTACTTCTGAGCACCAGAACTACGACTTATGGAGTATATATAGCAGTAATTTAAACATATTGTTGATGGAAAAATTCAAGAAATTTCTATTTATCAGTTTATTAACAACGTACCTCTCCCAGCTTCTTGTAAAAAAATATAAGGAATTTTCTTTTTCTTTTTTTTTTAATAGACTGATTTGATTGTGACGCATATACAATGCATTATTAATTAGGTAGATATATAGTTGAGTTTCCAACTCAATATATACCTTGTCAAAAAAAAAAAAAAAAAAAAGAAATTTGAGTGAAAAAATGGTAAAAGGAAGCATAACATTGAAAATTCCAAAATAATGCAATGTTTATAATAAAGGATTTAAGACGACATAGGTCAGAAAGAAACGTTTCTGACATGGATCACCAGAAACGAATGCATGGAAAAATCTTTTTTTTTCCAGTTCGGAAGTACAAAATAAATCATCATGAATGATTTAGTTTGGGATATGAAAAAAAATAAATGCAACAAAAATGGTTACAAATATGTTTTTGTAGTGAGATTGACCATCAAAAAAAAAAAAGTTTGTTTTATAGCATCATTTAAAATCTTAGAAAAATTTGCCGTACTATTTTTAAATGATCATTGAATCTATATAGCTCATTCTAAATAACGTATGGATGTCCAAAGTGATATTTATTGAAATCTGCGTAGCTAAAAAGCAATCTATGGACATAGAAGTGTAGGAATAATCTTTTGGTAAACCATATCATACCTCCTATTATTCATTAGTGAAAAATACACGTTTTAATTTACACATATTGTTGTTTTAAATATAGTTGTTTCAATATAGTACAATAAAGTTTAAGTGTTTGGAAAAAATTAAAAAATCGTTATTAAGTACAAGGTCAATCAAATGGATATTAACGATATGAATCAATTAACCTTATTAGAGAAAATCAGAGACATTAAATATTTCTTATACTTTTGCTAATATTTTGCTGACATAATGTATGACACATGCAAATCAGTAGTTGATTAAAGGTATCATAATCTAATTTGAATGTTAGATCACAGCACTAAGCATATCAGTTTCATCAGGATGTATGCAGAAAAGAAGGGAAACTTTTCTAGTTTACTTATGTATTATAATTACTAAATGCAGTAGTTATAATTCATGGCTTACCCCATAAAATACGCTTAAATAAGTTTGGAAATCTATTAAAAAATCACACGACCGAAGGAATGATATGATGAATATAAATAGTGTTAAAAATATATACAGGCGTCTCTCGTATAACACGGTTCCTGTACAACACGGTTTCGATATTACACGGTACCAAATTTGCGATTATTATAACACGGTTTCGATATTACACGGTACAAAACTTTGATTTAATACTTTATGGTTTTGATATAACTCGGATGTTATATTTATAAAGATGGAACTTCATTTTTGTTTAATACATTCTGTTAATGTTTGATAACTCTAATAAGCTTTTACTTTGTTTTCATGAAACTTGATTTTTATATAACGCGGTACAAATCCCTTGATTTACATTATTTCGAAGTCGCGTATAACACGGTTTCGATACAACACGATTTATAGTGTCATGATTTTCACTATGTACGTGATTAATTAGTGTAAAAAATAAGTTAAATAGTTATTTTTAAAAAAGTCTCGTATAACACGGTTGCGATACTACACGGAACGGATTAACCGTGTTGTACGAGAGACGCCTGTATATATTTAATGTAGAGCACAAATAGTTCGCATGTAACTATCGCTGACAAAATGAGGGCTATCAGAATTTACTCCAACAAAGCACGTTAAGTGAAAAGGAAAAAGCTGTAAAAAAATTCTTTAGCCAAGAGAATGTCAGAATAGTCATGGAGGAACATGCAGCCGCACATTAGATGCGCAAGAGACAATACTATAAGTAGCTATATCTATCGTAATGCACAAAAAGTTGGCATATAACCATTGCTGGCAATATGAAGTACATCAGCAATGACTCCTACAAAGCACGTTAAGTAAAAAGGAAAAGAATGTAAACAAATTCGTTTTCCGATAGAATGTCAGAATAGTCATGGATGAACATGCAGCCGCACATTAGATGCGCAAAAGACGATAGTACAAGTAGATATATCTATCGTAGAGCACAAATAGCTGGCATGTAAGTATCTTTGAAGGTATGTAGGGCATAAGGAATGACGCTGTTTTACTTTCAAAAATAAGCTACATATACGGTAGGATATTTGAAGCATGATTGGTATGTTTACATACAATGTAATCTTGTGGGGTAGTTATGAAACGGATCCTAGAATCAGAAAGCAGGTTGTTGGAGGCTAGGCACTTACCTTTAGCGGAGGAATGTGAGGTTTAATAGTCCCGGAAATGGCGAGTGATCGTCTGTTTCCGGCATCCGGGGGCACTTTCACCGCCCCGGGCGGTCGCCCGCCATTCTAGGCACTGACCGTTCGGACAATCCGGCAGGGGGGGAACAGTAGTCCGGCTTCGCTCTGCCGCGACGCCATCGAAGTAGGTACAACCACTCCGCTCATCCGTTGTACCGAGTGTATCGCCGGCCCCGGTACGACGACATCGTGGGTACACTCACTTATTCCGATTTATTTTTTCCTTTTCTTAATTGACTCTTTCACACGCTCACTCGCTTCTCTTTCGTAGCTACTCCGCAGTCAGCGCGAGATCTTAGGGTTGCCGGGAGAGCCTGGCGATTTTTCCTGGCGAGGGATTCCTGGCGCGCAGAAACTGAGGCGCATTCCTCCGTTGCCGTTCCTTCATACAAAAAACGAATGCATTTATTGTTATTCAAAACAGGTGAATTGGGCCTCTCGATAGTTGCATCTTTTTAATTTTGGGGGTCATTTTTTGGGGTGAACATTTTTTTTTCTTTTTGTATCAAGGACTGTCGAGAATGGAAGCAAGTTTAATTATATTTCTGTGTTCAAAACTGACAAAGCATTTGAAAAGAACTAATGATCCTCCCATCTAAGAACATGACTTCCTTTTTCTTCTTTTAAAGATGAAAAGATACAAGCCTTTCAAAGTGCGAAGACCTTCAATTAATGCCTCATTGTTTTTTATTTATTTATTTATTTTTAAGGCACTAACTAAACAATTCGGTCAAACTAAATTGATCACTTTCTACAAATTCGATAATTGATTTATAATTCAACACATAGATAATAAATAACCTCACCTAAATCTTTAGCCGTTTTCATTTCACTAATTTTCAACTCTTTTTCATACATTTCTGCATTTTCCCCCGTTTAGTGTAAATATTTCAAAATTTCCGGAAAAAAGATATTGTCTCTGCTTCTCTTTGTCACCATCTATGATTTAAAAAAAAAAACAACTGCAATATTCATGATTATTTTATTTCTCTTTTAGTGAATGCAGATAGAAAAAATGATACTGGATATCTATGCAAAGTCCAGGATTCACTAAATCCTATTTTATGAAAAGCAATGGTCTAGTGAAACACTTGCTTTAAGCACAATAGGCTCGAAATACAAGGTTGAGTTGGAACATTTAATTTCCATTTTTACTCACTAAAAACACATAATTTAGAAACCTGAATCATTCGGTTTCTTTTTCACCACAAATGTGGGTTTCACGAAATGTTTCCATCAGAATATTTGGAACTTAGAAAGTGTACAGAATCCATGATTACTTATCGAAACAACTCGGAATCTGGAATGTAAATTTTATATCTATGATATTCATTACTAAATTTTAGTAAATATGTACGCTCTTAAGCTTTTCATTATGCACATTTCATTCAAGCATCAGCACGAAGTTTATGCAATTTTTTTCACTTTTATCATCATAATATTGTGTTTTAATTTATAATTCCACTGTAAGCTTTCTTTTCTTTCTCACCTGATATTTAAAACGCTTTTTGCTTGAAAATAACCAAACATTTTCAAAAACGTATTCAAAGAAATCTTTTTCTAACAATGCTACGTAAATTCCTTTTACATCATATAAAACTGTTGAGCCAGATTAATGTTCACCATTTCGTAACTAATTAATTGCCTCTCTTTCAAGAACAAATTTTGTCAGTCTCGAAGATATTTCTAGATACTCACATAACCTCATTAAAAAAAATAAATTGATAACCCTCATGGACTGTTGAAAAAAACATTTAAAGGAAAAAGAATAAATTTGTCTTTTAAAGGCGAACTTTTTAAGCTGCCACAATTTTCGTTGTTTCCTACATATAGAAATTCTCTTACTAAGAATAAAAATTGGTGACTTAAAACTGAAAGCACATTTTTTGGATATGCCTAAGTAAAATAATGGCTAAAGAAGAATAATTAGGGTTGAAATTTTACATTGTTGTTTATTCAAATGCAATCAGTTCTCTAAAAAGTGTTTATGTGTATGTTTTAATATTATTTTCCTCTTTATATTTTACTATTGCCAGTTATTTTTCTAGTATCTTGCAAAACTAAGGCTAGAAGAATTGAAAATATGTACAAATAACAAATAAAATGATTTTTTTCCATAGTGATTAGTGAGTAAAAAAAAATAGTGTAGAATGACATGGCTAGATTGTACTTTCACTTGAACCTAATTGCTGTCATTTTAAAGTTTTCAAAATAAGCTTTGAAATTTAAAAGAATAAAAATGACAATTTTTGATTTTTAACTGTGAGTGAAACTAACAGAAATGTACACATTTTTGTTTTACTCGACTTTTTCATCCGACAATCGCCAAGGCACTGCTCACATCGCTGTTACGACGCCCCGGCCCCACTCTTCCCGGTAACTCTGGCCCAGTGATGATGATGATGACGATGCTTCAGTGACGTCACGCGTCCTTACTCTCGTCGCTCTACGGCGAGGGAGTCCATTCCCGGAGAGGGGAGAGGCACAGCAAAAGAGATCATTGATCGGGCCGGGCAAAAAAGGAAGGGGGCGATCCACCCACAAGAAGGGCTTGCAGAAGACTCGTGGAGCAATGACGAATATCAATGTCACCCACCGAACCACAATCACGCTTTAGCGATTACGATTGACGATTTTACTACTCTTTTCAAGGTCTCCGCCACTTATCTACTCCCTATTACGATAGCTTGTTTTTAATCATACCTACTATCGGTACGATATAGTAGTAATATAATATGCACATTAGCTTTTTTGCTGTATTAAGACTTTTTTAAATACGACTTCATATATCTTTTCCCTTGCATTTCTTTCTAGCGTGTATGTATTACCGTTAAAGTATATAGACTCAGTTATTTCAAAGAATAACAAGGTATTTCATGTACGAACTAGATAAGTCAGTTAAAGTATATGATGAAACATTTCCCACTTTACCTAGTTGTTCTATGAAATAACTAATGATAGACCGTTAAAGTAAAAGATTAAAAAAAATCAAAATATTTTTATAAATTATTTGAGGCATTGAGAAGCTAAGGGATGTTTGTGCCAAAATTGAAAATTTGGAGGTAATCAGTACAAATGGTAAGGGAACCTCTCCTCTGTTTCGAATTTCTTAGTTATTCTATGAAATAATTAATGATAGAACGTTAAAGTAAAAGATAAAAAATTTCAAAGTGTTTTTATAAATTAATTGATGCAGTGAGAAGCAAAGGGATGTAAGTGCCGAAATCGAAAATTTGGAGATAATCAGTACAAATGGTAAGGGAACCTCTTCTCTGTTTTAGGGAAAGAGATGGTACTGGTAGGCCTGGTGTGTTCTGCTATATAGTATGATTTAGAAAAAAGTTTCAATGAAAGTCTACCTTGGATGTGAACTTTAGACGAGTCTTACGTGAAATTTTAAAAAGTTCACTTAAATCTCTTGTTCCTCACTACACTACCCCAATTGATCATTAATAGCTAAAATCTCTTGGAAAAAATACCCTTTAGCCCTATAGCGGATGATTAATTGATAGATAATAAGAAAAATCAGATGATATAATTTATTATTGCTGAAAAGAGTAAAAAATACTCCATCTGAACTCTTCGCCTAAAAACAACGGAGCATTATGTGGTAAAAGACTTTACGTCTAAAAGCAAAGGAGTGGAGATTACACATGGCACGTCATTGTAAAGCAGCTATAAGCGGTTCAAGACTGAATAAAAGTATCTAGGATGTCTTACCAATCAAAAGCTCACTATTTGCATTGGAATAGGGGGTCAGTGAAACCCTGAAACGCGTGTCAGTAGTAACAAAATGTTGGTTATGTCCTTTTAATTAATTTACATTGTTAATATGGTTAATAAGAATATTAATGTAGAGTGTTATTAGATTTTATGCACAGGTTTGTCTTTGAAAAGTTTCGAGACTCTCTTCACTGCACACAGGTAGGATTTATAAGCAAAAGAAAGGAATTTTGTATAATTTTCTTACGAATGATACTAGTAAAGCACCTAATTATCAATTAAACATGAACAAACAATTTTATATAGTTCTAATTTGTGTGGGCACTTTCTCATCCTCATATTAACTGATTCATGCTAAAATGTTGATTAAAACTGGAATAGCTAATAGTTAATGCTTATTTAACAAATTTCATCATAAAATACTTCATTGTCGATAGGCCTGAGATCGCATTCTAAATTTCAAAAGAATCCGATCACAGACAGTAGGTGAAAATCGAGTAGTAAAATTCTGTTGTATAAATGCAGACACATATACGGATGTACTAATAAAAACGTGTTATAAACTACTGAGCCTCAGATATGGAAATTAATATTGTTTTCCGGTAATTGACGAAGCGGATACTTACCATTTCTTCCTTTAGAGAATCATCTGCATTATGAAGTCATGTGCCTGAATGTTTGTTTCGCCACAACCAGACTTTTATAAAGGAAAAACACGATTGACAGTGATAAACACCGCAGCGTAAAAATTACTCCTGAGACTCTAGTTGATTCTTGCGTAAAAAGACCTCCTGAATCCAAATATGGCCCCCACTTTCCCCCCAATAGCCACAGTTTTCTATCATGAGCCCCCCCCTCCACAACCATTTCCTTTTTTCGAAAATTTAATGACCATCATTTTGATTTTGAGAGGAAACAAATATAAATTTCAATTTTAAATTTCTTCTGCAGGGATAGAAACATGTGAAAAGTCGCAAACCATGAAAATCTGAAGAAAAAAGACGGAGACTTGTGGCATTTTTTTTTTTTTTTTTGGATTTAACATATTTTTAAAAAAACATTCATAAATGCTCTTTTTTTCTCTCACCTTTTTTTTGCGATAAATAAATAAATAAAAAGCTGTTGACATCACTAGAGTAAGCCCCATATCCGAAATTATATTTCGGTTGTAAAAATATTTATTTAAGAAAAAAAAAAAAAACTTGGAAGCGCCACACATCGCATGTGAGTCTCGGTACAGATTTTCAGACAAGAACTTCAGGGAAAAGAAATCTTAAACAAGCATGGAGACAAATACTATGTTTCCAAAAATTAACTTTCGAAGTCTTTTTGAAAGTAGATTAATGTAAAAAAAAAAAAAAAAAAATTCATGAACTTGGTAACTAGAAAAAAACTGCTTAGAATAAATTACTTTATATCTCTTTCTAATCTAGCAAAGAATAGATTTTTCGAATGAGTTTATTTTAGCCAGCACACTTTCAGAAACTAAATATCATTAACAAGGACGTACGTTATGTATATGGGCAATTCCACGGGTAACCGACTTTCATTTTTGAAGCAAAACAATACGTATTTTGTAACATTCAGTGCAAAATATTTCTGTTGTGCAAACAATCTTTTGTTCTGGAATATTGTATTTTTTAATCTGAATTTTATGGTATAATTGAATTCCCCCGGAGTACATTTTAAATGATTTTTAAATATTTATTAAAAACATAGTAATTGACTGACATTTTAAAAAGAAGTATGTCAGTCAGTTACCATGCTTTAAAAAAAATTAAATCGTCCAAAATTTATTTTGAGAATTTAATTATACTATTGAATTTAACATAAAAAATACGATATTCCATGGGAAAAGATTGTTTTTACAACGTATATTTTGCGTTGAATATTACAAAATACGTATTTGCTTCAAGAATGTCAGTCAAATAAACGTGGAATTGCTCATATGAAACTTTTATTTCCTCCGTGCCTTGTTTGCAAGCAGACACTAACTTTTTAAAAAAGCATTTTTTTAAGATTCTGAGAAGTAGCCACGCAAAACATTCTTCTTTCTAAATTCAGAAAAATTATTTTCAGTCTCTCACTTGTTGAGAAAACTAGAAGAAATTTAATGAATGGTAAATGTACTGTTTTAGCTGAAATTAATTTTTCTTTGTTGATTTTCGCAAAAACATATTTCTGAAATTTTTATTCACACGAACAGCTCTAGAGCTAAAGTTGTACTAATCCTATTGATTTGAAATTTTGCACATATGGTAATGGTGTATATGCATTACAGTCCAGTAAACCTCTAAAATTTGGGTGCACATGGAATATATGTTTGTTTTGTATTAATAAATAAAAATCAGGCGAAGAAACCTCTTGTTTTTCGGAAAAAGTTTTAAACTTTTGTCAACAAAATTTGTTTCCGTTACTTATTCACCGTTTCCAAGGCTCATTGCACTTTCTGATATCAAACAAACAGCGCAAAAGTTTTTGTAAGATTAAAAAAAAAAAAATTAATAGACTGGAAGAATTAAGAAAAAATTAATTTTTTGCAGAAAAAAAGGTGGTTTTAAAAAACCTGAAAACCTGAAGAAAAAAAAAATATTATCACTGGCCAAAAAGCATTGTTTTGTACTACAATAAATAATTAGGTTAAATATTTGAAAAGCGCAATAATTATTAAAGAAAACAAAAATAGTACGATGTTTGCCTACCTTATACAGTTTATCTTTCGAAAAAACGATTCTATCACATGGCTTTCTGATGTAATCAAATCAGCTAAAGTATTGTTTTTTTATTTTGCAATATGTAATCCACCTGTATCGATCAAATCTTTCGCCGTTTTATGTCTTCAATTATCATTTCATCATGTTCAATATACTTTTCGCACCATACAAATAATCGAGTTTATCACTTTCTGGTTCCATGCATTACATTCTTCCTATTTCCACCAATTCAAGATAATTAGCTCCCCATTATGTGTATGCAGTCAACCTGGAACTCCTTAACATTACATATTCAACTGTCCTCTAACCAACTCTTTCCATTGCACTAGCAATTCCAACATTTCTTTTTTTTTTAAAGATATCACACATATTCCATCTCATCCAGTTTCACGCAAGAATATTCATAAAATAATGTACCTACTCATATCACAAGCAGATTACTTTAAATTTTCGGCCTAAAAACTTTCAAAGAACATTTATTACGTTTGTATTGTATTTCCAGCCAAAGAGATTTTCCCAAATTCTTATTCACTTGTATACTGTGTTTTTTTTTTTTTTAAATTAATGTTTTATGCTTTTGTACGCGTTTATGTATGTATCAAAATAGTTCCGTAGAGTGCTTGGTCGCTCGTGACCTGTTCTGTTGGTACGATGGTGATTGGTGGGGTTAAATTAGATAAAAAAATAAATAAATCACGTTGTGGTACACACTAAATGTAAGAGTTCTTCCCAAAAGAAAATTTGGTTTGCTTGCTGTACAGCAAAAAAATTCAAAAACCTGTAAACCCTCAAAAAAAAAAAAAAAAAAAATTAATTTGAATTTTGACATCTTGAATTTTCAAATTATGTTTTTCGCAATCACAAGTGTGTGTATGTAGGCGAGTGTGTTTGTGTGTGGGGTATGTGTGTTTGTGTGTAGGGGTATGTGTATGTGTGTGTAGGCATGTGTGTTTGTCTGTGTGCTGGCATAAGTGTGTGGGTAGTTGTGTATATGAATGTGTGTATGTGTGTGTGGGGGGTATGTGTATGTGTGTGTAGGCATATGTGTTTGTGTCAGTGTGCAGGCATGAATGTGTGGGTAGTTGTGTGTATGTGTGTGTGCGTGCGTGTGTGTGTAGCTGCGTATGTATGCGCGTGTGTGTAGGACATGGATGCAACCTGGAGACGGCTTTCGCTATAGGAGCAGCATCGTGAGGACCCGGTCGACGGTGACAGGGTGCGGAGATTGGCGGTGGGAAAATAAAAAGATAGGACATCAAAACAGTCAAATGAGAACAATAAGCAATCGTGATTGCTCAAAAAAAAACTGACTTTTCAAAAAATAAAAGTAATTTTAAAACAAAAAGTTCTAAAAAGAGTTGCAAGAATTTAAAAAAAAAAGTAAAAAAGTAAAAAAGAAATGTAATGCCAATAGTCTTGCTAATAACATACTAAACTCATGTTGCACTACATAAGCTTAGTTTGAGTCAAATTTCTTAATTTTTAAAGAATTTAATTGATTAAGATCCAACAATTTGATGCATTTATAATTAGTTTGGGGGTATAGTGAACCCGGGTCAAGATAAAGAGTATCGTACTTGAAGACAATAAATTATAGCTCTATTTATGAATATATAAGAAAACAAGCGCAAGAGACTCCAGTGAGAAAATCGAAACAACAGTAAAGAGGGTCATTTATTTTGGATCAAATATTTGTTGTTTAAAGAGCTTGCGAATCTGGTTTTTATCCATAGTATAATCTGGTCTCATCAGTTCTGTAAAGTAATTCACATTTATTTTCAATAATTGTTTTAAATAATGTTTCACATTGCTTGTACTCATGACCTTCAAGTTAACTTTCTCAATAGATATTCTTATCAATTTCGATGACAATAATAATTCCTAAATACTGCTCTAGCATTGCCCTTTGAAACGACGTGTAGCATCCCCTGGGGACAATTCTCCCTCGCTGTATCAAGAGTATCGACCAGTCGAAAGAAACTGATCTTTTTAGGTCGGTTACGTCGCTTAATGGAAAAGCTATTTTACCCATTACAAATGTCGCCGAACCCCAAATTTTCTGGAACAAATATCAGACTCCACATTTTTTTTCGATTAAGCTCAAGGTAATTTTCCATAAATTACTTGATGTAAATTACTGTTGGATTATTTTTTTTACTATGTTTGAATCTTTGAAGTGGTTTGGCAAAGAAGTTCGTTGGCCTATATATATGAATCTATATATATCTGTATCAATAATATAATTTGAGTAAAATATTTTCTGGAACCATCTCCAGTTCTGTCGTTTGGAATTTTCCCAAAAGATCGGGGGGGGGGGGGCAAAGGGCGTACTCATATTAATTCGAAAAAAAAAAAACATTTTTTATCCACTCAATATCTATCTACCTAACCTAGCCACCAATCCTTAACAAAAACAAAGATCGCGCAAAAAACCACTGGCATTATTTATTTAATTAAAATAGCGAGCGAAAAAAAAGGGGGTTCTATGTTCCCCGTAGTGTGCAAAAAATAGTGCTCTCAAAAGATAAAAAAACTCACAGCTGTTATTAAACTAAATGCGCACAAAAGTGTGCAGAAAAAAAATACTGCAATTTTTTATTGAATTAAAATGCACACAAATATTTGACCAAAAATGTAGCAAAACATCCAGAAAAAAAATTTGGAAAAATAAAGAAATGAAATCTCTAAAAGTAAAAAAAAAGAGTAAAGAGAAAGCAAACGATTTCAGTTAGATGCGTGAAACTATTGCGTATTTTTTAAAAACTTTTTTCCATTGAAGAGGGTAAAGGATTTTTACTATTACCAACTTAAATTTAAGAATAAAGGCTTTCATGCTTTTCACGGAATAAGTTTTTAAAAAAAATTAAACCCAGGAAAAAATGCAAAATGTAGGTTTCTTCAAAAATTCATAAAAAATACAAAAACTGCTCTATTTTCAAAATTGTTTTAAAATTAAATTTCCTACACTATAGTACAAAAAATATTTGTCTGGCGCTATTGGCTCGGGATCTCTGAGGTAAAAAGTACTAAAAAGTGCTAAAAATCAAATCAAAAAATCGAAGTTCGAGGTTGTTATCGTCGGCAAAAATTGCACCTGCATACCAAATTTCATCTTTCCAGGCCTTAACCGTTTTCCCGGGAAGCGGCCCCCCCCCCCCCACACACACACATACACACACACGCACACACAAACATGTTATTTCATTATATGTATAGATAGAGAGCTAACTGAGAAAAGACTCAGTCAGTTTTGAATTCCGGGAGGACTTCCAGGAGGTCTCACCGGGAAATATCACCGTCGTGTCTATGGTCAGGCGGGCCTGTGTGCATATATTGCAATCGAATTAGCAAACAGGCTTGAGGCATTATGTTCTGAAGCATATGAATTCGGAAACATATCTTTATTTTTTATATTTGTTTTTCTTATGGAGCAAAATTATTTTCTTTTTTATATAACAAAATTGAATGTTTACCCATGTGGGTTGTTTGAAAATATTCACATACGTCATCCCATAATTTGTTAAATTTAACATTGTTGAATATGTACTACAAAGGGATGGCGTATTTGATTTTTTATTTGAAAAAACCCTAGACAGATGTATAAAGTTACAACAAAATTTGATTTTAAGTTGTTTTATATGATTTTTAAAATCAGGAGCAATGTGACTTTTAACATCTAAATAGCCTTTTTTTTTTTTTTTTGCTATCTGTATCATTGTACTATCAGTGTACCCTAGAGAGTAGCATATATGCAATGGCAGAAAAATAATCAAAAATTACTTGCGTAATCTGTGAATCTTCTAATTTAGCTGAAAACTTACAAAAGCTGCGCCTTTAGTAAGAAGTAAAGTTGCAATAAAGGAAAACTTTCATGAAATATTCTGTTTTAATAAAGAGATTTTATGTGAAAAGATTGCTTAAAATTGCAATTAAAAAAAAAGTAGCTCCAAGTTTTTTTTTTTGGGGGGGGGGAGTAAAAATCGATCCTAGGGGCCTGCATACCCTTATCTGCCGCATATTATAAAATTCAGTGCAACGCTCTTACAGTGACCCTTATTTTTTCGTTATGATACACATAATCCCACCATACACACCATATGATAAAATATCTGAAGTCACATTCCAGAATTTACATTATTTTGAATTCCTAGAGAAATACCAGACGAACTCTTCCGTACGTTTTGTCATGACAGACTTTCCAGTAGAAAGTCTGTCGCGAACTCATTTGCAAAATATGAACACTGAAAGGAATTAGCTTTTCAGTGCGTCAGCTTAGCAATTCATATGGAATATTAATTTAAATTTAAATGAAAAACGAAAAAAAAAATCTAAATTTAAAAGAAAAAAAAAACGTTCAAGGTTCAGGCACATAAAATCGAAACTAATTATGTGCCAAATTTTATACAGAATATGGATGAAAAGGAACAAATGGATGGGAGAAATTAATATTATGCCACCCAAGCTTTGCCTTCAATAAACGAATTGAACCGCACCATTGCTGCGGTGCGAATCAACTCTTTTGCTATCAGTTTTTCGGCACTCTCAGCCTCAATAAGATGACATCTGCCCGAGCCCCTTTTCAGCTCGGTTATTGTGTATTCTAGACTGATGGGTCCAAAACAAGGACAATAAAGCTGCATTCTCTGGACGGTATAACTGAGCTGTCGGTGGGTGTAATGCCGTTCTGCCCTAGGACGAAACTTACAGCTAAAATTGAGACATTTCCTTAAAACTTGGATGTTGCAAATTTGTTGAGCTACGTAATTTTAGATGGTTAAATGGTGAAATGATAAAATTGATGAACGAGTGGGCTTATGTTAGAAGTTAGAATAGCGTTGCAAAGTATAGTTTGGGACAACCTAACCTGACAGCGTCATATAACTGCGATTAGGATCTGCATAGCCTGGTTACTGCTCTGCTGCCAGGTTAGGTTTGCCCCTTTGAGCTCTAACGCTCTAACGGCGTAATTTCCAACATCAAAGCTCTGAAGATGGTTAATTTTTCAGAATCCTCCAAGTTTTTGACAGACTTTTAAACTTTTTATGCCAAAAAGCGGGGATGAATATCAGATGAATGTCAACATATGAATCAAGGTTGTGGGATTGTTTTTTAAGAAGTTATTCAATGAAATTTCAAAGAGTCATGTGTTTATTTACCTATCACAAAGATAATAGCGATTTTAAATAAACGTCATGCCCAGAAAGCAAAATAACCAAAATTTGATTGCTCATTAAAAGGAAAGAAAGCTTTTATGTGGGACAAGCATATTGCGAATATCATTAACAATCATCATTGCTGTTAGAAAACTAAGCATAATCGTTTTGAAGTGCATTGTTTAACTACTTTTACACATCACACAACATCTGCATTGTGCAGTTGGTGTGAGCATTTATTTGTTTAAATAATTAAATTTTATTTTATTGCTGATCAGGAGTGAATACAAATATAGAGGGTGTCCCACGCTATTGGTGGACCAATAGTTAATTTCTAAACCACTGAAAGATAAGCGTATAGTTCCAATTGAAAAAACTCTTTAAAGTCTGTAAAAAATCAAAATTTATGAATTTTTTTGTCAAAAAATCAAATCTTGAAAAAAATACAAAATTTAACTTTTTATATTGTTCCCCAGTCCTAGCAATTATACTTAGTAAAATATTCTTGACACAGTAACGCAATGAACTAAAAAAACATCACTAATCTACGACCAAAATTGACCGAGTTATGAAGTTTTGAAAAATCACTGTTTTTGAAGATTTTATGACGTCAGCTAGAGAGCTCTTAAGGGGGGTGTATGCAAATTGACAAAGTGTGTTAATAGGTTTAAATTTATTTTGGGTTCTTGTCATCAGGAGGCAATAAAAATGGTTGAAAAGTCTCTGCAAGTACTATTTATAAGCTCAAAGGTCTATTTATGACTAAAAGCTTTTTTTTTAAATCTTTTTTGTTTCAAGAATATCTAATTTCCTTACATGAATTTGATTGGAAAGCATATTTTGTATCTCAATTTATGTAAAAGGTTATCACTGTATTTAAATTTAGAGTACTGACAAAGGGGAAAAAATAGAATATTTAAAAGAAAAGGAAAACTGTAAAAGTTTGAATTATTTAGAACTTTTGTTAGGGTATTTCAGAGGGCAGACGATAATTTTGTAATGCTAAATTTTTTTTTTTTCTTTTTGAGCAATTACGAATTGCTTATTTTTTTCATTTGACTGTGGAATGGCGTCCGTACTTTTTATTTCCCCCCCCCCCCCCACCGTCTTCCTTTGCAGCACCACCGTCGACCGGTCCCTCCCGATGCTGCTTCTCTAGCGAACATCGTCTCCAGGTTGTGCCAATATCCTAGAAACATGCGTAATACACACACACGCTTACATAAATACACGCCCGCCTACACACATAAACGCCTACTCATACGTTCGTACATACACACACACATACAAGGGCGCGCGTATACATACACACACACAGACGTGCGCGTGAACAAACACACAAGCGCGTGTTTTCACACATACACACACAAATGCGCGCCTACATACGCACATATGCTGGTGACTACAAAAAACATAATTTGATTTCAAAATGTCAAAAATTCAAATTTTAACTTTTATGAATTTCATTTAATGGTTGTAACGGAAGTTTCCGGCCAAGAAAGAAAAAAAAAAGTTGTGCAGACGATATAAGCGGTAGTTTGAATCTTTCGCTGCAAACTAAATTTCTAAAGCAATGCTAGACTTTAGGTGATCTTAAACTTAAGTATTCTCGTTAGTCTTATTTTCGTTATTATTTTTGAAAAACTGATTTGATTGCTTGCCGTGTTTCATAATTTAATTGACGGGTGCGAATTTTTTTCTCATTTCCATTCCATTCCATTTGTAGAATCAAGAAACTCAACGAGCAGGGTTCTATCGCAGTTCGTGGTTGCGAGGAACATAATTTGAATTTTAGATGTTTAAAAAAATTGAATTTAAAACTTATCTTGAATTTAAATTGTGTTTTTCGCAATCACGAATTGCGAAAGCCTATACGTTGGGTTTCTTGTTTCCACACATGGAATGCAATAGAAATGACTAAGAAATTCGCACCGTCATTATATTAAGACTTAATTTTCTAGAATAGGTAATATGACGTATATCCGTAAAAAAGAAGTGGTGATTAGGATGCGGTAAAAACGATTTTATGACCGATATCCATCAGTTCACTTATCATAAAGATTATTAACAGCTTATACCGTCATGTATATTCATTTCTGATCAATCTTTATGGTGAGAATTAGTAATCTCAAAATTTTTTATGAAGATGAAGTTTTGCTGTTTAAGTTCATCTATATAGGTATTTTTTCTGAAAAAACGTAATTTTACGCAAAGAAACTTTTTTTTAATGCAAAGTCTGCTTGAGTTAAGCCCTGAAACAATCTGAATAAAATCAACCACAGATCATTTGTAACTATGACGACGGAAATTTTCCTTTTTAAATAAATAATAAATACAACTGTCGTCATGGCAATCTGAAAATCAGAGCAACATCTACTTTGGTCAAATGAGGGCAATAAGCAACTCGTGATTACTCAAAAAATCCCCTGACATTAAACAAAAATATTTCTTTTCAAACAAAAAAAAGATGCGTTCCTAGATACGTTGGTTTACACATTTTTTTTTTTTTTAATGTTATCTATTGATTCCGCTAAAGAAGATCTATGAATAGATCGCTATTTCACGTTCCCTTGATCTCTAAACCAATGAGTTGTGTGTGAGTTCTCAGATTCCTGTATTAGTTTCTTCTTCAGCAAACAAAAATGATTTCATTCAAAAACCTGTTCTGTGTGTTTTGCGTTCTATGTATCTGAGTAAAAAAAAATTATTTATGTTGTAGATTAAAATCACAAAATCTCCCCCTAATCTCCCTAAAAGATCCGCTGCTGTTGCTAATAAAGATGATCAGATGAGCACCGACCCGGATGAGCCCCGCTCACAGAGCTCCGCGGTTTAAAGGAGGGACACATCTTTGAATGGCCCAACGGCCCAAGAAATTGAAAAAAAAAAAAAAAAAATTGAATTCTGAAATTTTGAATTCATATTATATGTGTTTCGCAATCACAAGTTGTGACAGGACCCTACTCCTTGGAGTTATTGTTTCTAGAAACGGCTCCGTCCCCCCAAGCCTGACCCTCCTCCTGGGCTGTTACGTGTGTATATAGTTGTGTGTGTGCGTAGACCTGTGTGTACGCTCGTAGGCATGTGTGTATGTGTGTGAAGGCGTGTGTGAGTGTGCGAGCGTGCATGTGTGTAGGACATGAACGCCACCGACCAGAAGAAGCGGCTTCTGAGGGACAGTGCTCAGGACGGGAGGAGCCGCGCCTGCAGAGGACGGGAGACGGTGGTGCTGCAGAGGGCCTGGTCCAAGCTTAAAAAGGAACCAAACATCAAAGACGGTCAAGTGAGAACAATAAGCACTCGTGATTGCTAAAAAAAAAAAAAAAAAACTAGCCTTCTAAGACTTATTAATGTTGCAGATACACGCTGCTGGTCTCATGGGGGGGGGGGGGGGAGAAACAGATTTTGTTGCAGGGGGAATCAAAATTTATTGATCTAGGCCTGGATAAGCAAAGTAATAACGTCCCAATCCATGAAGCACTCGTAGTGCCTTGTCGTAATCATGAGTTGCGACTTGCGATCGTATATGAGTACAGGCTGAAAAGAAGCAGGGACCGATTTAAACACTTGGGTGCCCGGGGGAAAATATATGAAGGTAATTTTTGGATATAATTTTGATAAAAAGAAAATTAAAAAAAAAATTCCTAATTTTCATGGAAGAAATTTTTTTACAGTCGCAGATGGAGAAACTATGATGATTAAGGTAAATCATAATGTGCTTTCTGCGTTCCTTTGTTTTCTTGCAGTAAATTCATCTATAATGTCCTGAAAACCAAGTTGCCTTCTATTGATAATAGAGCTAATGAAGATAATTTATTATCAGAAATAAGAGTACGCAAAGGACACTTAGTTCTATCTTCATTAACGAAAATGATTGTTCTCCACTACAATTGGAGATTTAAAAAGTCATAAACAATTTCAGGGCTGTATCTACATTGGCAAACCAAGTTTATGGATTTTTAACTTTTCGGTGATTAAACTATATTTTCCGATGATTGAACTAATATGAATAAATTCATCAGGAAAAGATTCCTCCAAATCACAGGAGTAAGATTTTTAAAGATCTTTTGCACTTTCTCGAATATTTTGCTTGTCGCATTCGAAACAAGCAAGAAAATTTCTGTAATTTGCCATCATAGGCTGTCATTTTGAATTTTAGTTTCGTAATCAAATTATCACAGATTACATAAAAACAGGAAACATTGGAACTTCGCTTAGAGTCTATACATGACTTCTTCACATTGTCCATCATAAAGCTGTTTTGGAGTTTTTTTCTGTCTTTTTGCACTCTATATTTTTGCTCAAAAAAAAAAAAAAAAAAAATGATAACAGAAATTTGGTGCCCTCTTTCCTTTGGTTACCCGAGCCCTGACCCCGAATGCCCCGCCGTAAATCAGTCCCTGAAAAGAAGCTGTGAAAAACGAAACCCCAACCGATATCCCTTATTTTTCAAAGAGATTAAGTTAAAATTAAAAAAAAAAAAAATTCTGGTTTAACATTTTCAACGCTCTTGTTCTTTCGAGATGGGGAAAGGGAAGGGGCTTGTAAAATACTTAGCATAGCATAATCTGTGGTCCTACATGCAAATGTCGTTTTCTGGGGACTAGATAGAATACGGAAAGCAACAAAGGTTGTATTTTTATTTTTACAGGCAAAGTAAAACATTCAAAACACTCAAAATTTTTGCTTCCGGCTTCTTTTGTCATGAATGTAAAATTTCGGAAGAAAGAGAAAACCGCTAAATAAAATAAAATAGCAGCGCCATCTAGCCTCTGCACAGGAAACACGAAAATCATCATGTCAACGACATTAGGAGGCGTGGTCTCAGCTTTTATGTAGCTTGGGATACGCTTGTACTGAATGCGATGTTGGGAATGCTGCGGCATGATTTAGACATTGGTTCCCTGCATACTGTAAAGTAATCAAAACAAAAATGGAAAGCCGGTGTGTAGGTCCGCGTTAATTCGGAATAAATTTTTATTTGCTCTTTGATATGGTTCACTTCATTCTGACTTCAAAAGCTTTTAATTATCTCATGAGGCCTTTCTACATTGACAAAAAATTTTATGCCTAAACATTGTAAGTTCATTTTAAACTTGAAATATTAATAATGATGTGGCTTTGCTTCATTCTGTAGATCAAATATTCTTTATTGGAGGAATGCATGTATAAAAAGCTAAAAAGTATCTCAATCAAACTTTTGTTACTGCTGTTTTCTCTTCAATTATCAGTATGCTTTTATGGGTTTATTTATCTATTTTTGTTCTCTGGAAATGAGTAATCTGCATATTTCAATCATCCATCAACTCAATCAAACTTTTGTTACTGCTGTTTTCTCTTCAATTATCAGTATGCTTTTATGGGTTTATTTATCTATTTTTGTTCTCTGGAAATGAGTAATCTGCATATTTGCGTAGTTTCTCCACAGTTGCTTTATCAAAAAATACTGTGTAATGAAAAGCACTGAAAATTTTCTTTACCCTTCAGAATTCGCGCCGTGAGTAAAATAGTCACAGCAAGAATTTTTTTTTTCCTTTGTTTCTTCAATTAACAACATTTGAGGAATAAAAATGGGCTTTAGTTTTTCATTCAATATTTTTTTGGAGGGAAAACATGTGATTTGAGAAACATTCTCAAGCCACAGTTCTCAATTTACCAAAAATTTTTCATAACATGTTTTTGTTTCTTTCAGATGTAAAGAAAGAAAAAATGTTCTTAACTATTAATCTTTGAATTTGACAATAGTTTTTCCAGAGTATAATATGTAAAAGGAAATTATATTTGTATTCATATCAATAAAATATCATGGACTAATGTCTATTGAATAAGATGAATAACCGAGAGTATTTTCATCAGCAGAACAGTTCCTGTTCTTCAGAAATTGGAGCATATAAAATTTTGTATTGTATCAAAGCAAGATCAGCATAACATAAATAAATCAGTCTTAGACCAGCAAAAATTAATTTTAGAGCTTCATTTTCGGAACGTTTCAAAAGAAAAAAAAATTAATTACAAATGTCGTCTTCAATATATATATGTTACGGCCAAAGCCCGAAGTTCGGCCAGTTCGCGAATTGGCCAGCCAATTCGCGTATTGACCAAGAGGTTTGGCCAAAGCCCGAAATACTTGCAGTTAATATTGTATTTTCTACTTTGGCTGGCCATTTCGCGAAGTGGCCGGTAATCCTTGGTCAAAGCCCGAAATGATAATGTTAGACGGCACTATTGTCGCTCTCTGTATGACAGTGTGCAAGTGAGAGAGACGGAGACTCCTCCACTTCTCCCCAGAATGGGTGCAAGACCTTCTCGGTACAGATGGAAGATGTGGAGTGACTAACGGTGATTTTAAATTTTGGAAACATCATCATAAAAAGACAATTGAACATAATTGATTACATACTTCTGAAGTATACTTTTGAAAGCAATGATATAAGTTTCACAAAACAACAATTTAAAATAGATGATGATGTCTACCATAACTAAAAAAATTTGAGAACTTGGAAAGAGTGAATAATTACAAAATCAAATTAATGTTCCATAATAAGATTTATAGAATTTAAAACATATTATAAACAGACTTGATTATAAAGAACATTTACATTAATAATTAAATAATTATTATCGGTAATCAGTCAAAATCAGTTAAATTTTCAATCATAATGCACTCATCAATTACATTTATAATCATTACAAAATAAACATCTTGAAACACAACAGTAAATAACTGCTCAAGATCTCAAGTAATAAGGCCGCAAAAAGTAAGTTTTTTTTTTTTCCTTTTTTAGGGAGGGAGAAAAAAACTATTAAAAATTTTGAAATAAAGTGAATTAAGTTATTACCATTTTTGAAAGCAATCTTATCAAAAAAAAAAAAAAAAAATCCAGTTTGAAGCAGTAACAGTAGAAGAAAACTTAAAAAGAAAAGTCTAAGTTAATCTACAATAAGAAATAATGTTTCCTATCTCCGCAGATGCAAAAGTTGGGAAAATTTAAGAGTTGTCTCAAAAAAAAAAAAAGAATGAATTAAACCATGGTTGGTTAAAAATTGATTGAAATCAGTTAAGTAAAGCTTATTGAAGGAAACAGTAGGAAAAGAATCAAATGTCTATCTTGCCTTGGCCTTGTCTGAATTATTCCATAAATTCTGCCAATCAGCCAATTTGGTATTTTTTATAGTAGACTTTAAAATTCGAATAGGAATAGGAACAATGATACTAGGAGGAAGAAGAGTAGCTTAGTTGGCCACATAATCCGCATAGTTTCGAATAGTTATTCCTAGTATTTGTACTTCTATATGTAAATACTTTCAGTTGAAATTATATGTGATAGCTAATAAGGTGCTATTCAGGAATTACATAAGCATATTTTTGGTCGTTTTGCAAGGCCAAGCTACGAAGATGCTTAAAAATTCAGATGCGAAATTCCCACCAGTAAAAGTTGGAGATAATGTACGCGTCTGTTCTAGATGTTGACAGAAGTCGGGGTGATCCAATAAGCATTATTGCTTGAAAATCGAGGAAGGTTTCCACAAATTAGAAACAGGACTTGGGGTACTCGAAACATAGTTTTTCAGAAGTGAATTTTCCATTGTACCCGAGAAACTGCATCGACTGGAATCCGCAGGCACGGAAGAAGCACTATGTTTTGTGAAGGACTTTGACCTATCAGTGAGACTACTTACCGTTAAAATTAAGCACCCGTTCAAGAAAGTCAGACGAAAGCTAAATTTTCGCTAATATAAGTAATATTAGCAAGAGGTTGCTAGTATAATTAACCTTTCAAGCAATTTCTCTGTAAGCATACAAAAAATTCTGGTTGAACCTTACGCAGAAATTATGAGACGTGACGCTATACGACGGGGTTACCCAAAAGTAACCGAATTTTTGTTCTAAAATATTTATTTATTAATTTATTCACAAAATTTCTTTAGTCTCCTCCAAAGTGTTCCCCCTTAGATGTAATACACTTGTTAATTCTTTTTTTCCACTGTTAGAAGCTCCTCTGGAACTCTTTAACTTTAACCATTTCCAGTGCCCGTCGCGAAGAAGTTTTTATAGGGCGCTTATACGCTTCACTTTCAGATTTTTTTTCATCCTCGAGGACAGAAAAATATCACAGGGGGCTAGGTCTGTCGAATACGGGGTCGTTGAACGACTGGCCACCCCTGAGAGGCCAAGTTAGCGGTTAATAGTGAAGGCTGTGTGTATGGGAGCGTTATCGTGGTGAAGGAACCATTCTTGTGATCGCCCGCACGAGGTCCAACTCACTCTTGTTTCTTCTAAAGTTTTGTCAGTTGTAAAAGGACGACTCTTGTTGATTTTTTGTCGGATTTTTTCAACGTTTTCATCATTTCGAGACATTGAAGGGCGCTCAGAGCGAGCATGATCTTCAACATTCATGCTACCACGTTTAAAGCGCCCAAACCACTCGGAAACTTGTGTACGGCTCATAGCATCGTTGTTGAAAGCTTGTTGAAGCATTTGGTAAGCTATTCCGTAGCCAACTTTTCGAGCAGGAAGCAAAATTTCAAGCTTACAGTTTGTTCTTTGAAATCTGCCATTAATGAGTTCGCAGGCGGAAAGCAACAACACCTGAAAAAACCAACACTACGATCACACGTTATCAACTAAACTGACGCCACTTGCACAGCTGGTTTGTGAAGGTCTCTACTTGAGCCATCTAGCTAGAGAACACTCTACTACATCTAGGATTGGCATCGCACCATTAGTCCGGTTAGTTTTGGGTCCCTCCTCTTGTTACATTAACCTTCCGCAAGCCATGTGTAACTTTACGCCAGTTATCAGTTAAGTTACTCCAGAGCAGTAGAGGCAGATATGCTTCCACCGATTTTATGGAGTATATATCAGGTCGCGGTTACACAAATTTTTTTACAGAACGGAAGTTCAACTTGTAGTAATTAATGATGGGCTTTACACTATCGTAATTGTTTTCATTATTTGATATTAGTAAAAATCACTATTAAAGCAGAATACTTAAAATACAGTGGAATTCTTGAGTACTTTCTGCTTGTATGTGTTTTCCCAAACCTTTAGGAAAAATATACAAGCCTATAAATTTGCCGAGCAAAACATCTATTGACATAATTGAACAGAGAGAGATTCCAGCACAGAACGTTCAATCTGCAGCCCAATGAACTGCCAACTAGGTTAACTCGCAAGAACGATGGAGAAATGTTTTAAGGATGATCGTCAGTCCTTTTCTGCCCCATAAACCAAATGCTAAAATTTCCAGATTACATTCTCTTCCGAAATGTCGATTCATAAAATACGAGTTTTTTTTTTTTTTTTTGTAAAGAAAAAAAATAATATTAAAAGTAAATTAGAACGAATATAATGACATGTATGTATAAAATATAAATAAGGACATGTTGTAGGTAAAATTCAATATATTGTGCCAACGAAGAAATGTATTTTAATTATATTAACAACAAAACTTTTTCCTTCATATTTGTTTTAATGAACCCTTATATTTTCCTCTGTAAATACTTCATTTTTTGAAGCGATATTTCGTGAGACGATGTGATCTGAGATCTTTCACGTTAGATTTATGGAACAGAAAAAGACTAAGGATCACCTTTAAAGGTAGTTGGAAAATTGAGTACTTCATTTGCCTTTGTATTTATAAACTTGACGTAACACATTTACTTTGAAGGGCACAAATCTCATCTTCTTTCTCATCTTCAGCTATATCACGCATGTTACATCATATATGCTCCCTGAGTAATATATGGCTTAAATATGCAAATAGAATAAAACGAGATCATATTTTTATGCATTACAAGCTTATTTTAACACAGAGGTATCACTTATATTTAAACTTGTTTCTGAAACAAGTGTACATAAGAAAAAAAAATAATACACCGAAGTACTCATTTCAAAATACTTCATTTTTATAAGTGTGTAAAACAAGCTGCTCTTGATTTCTTTCTTCGTACTTTGGCCGATCGTCCCTAGCCATTTCGCGAATTGGCCGGCCAAAGCCCGAAATCAAGAACATTTCGGGCTTTGGCCGGTAAGTTTTCAGCAATGTTGGCCAGTTCGCGAATTGGCTGCCCAATTCGCGAACTGGCCGATTTCGGGCTTTGGCCGTAACATATATATATATATTAGGGTGGTCCTTATTTTTGAAGTTCTAGATATTTTACACGACACCCCCTCAATTTGTTATATTATACAAATAAATGATCCATGCAAAATTTTAAGTCAATCCATGAATATTAACACGCGCCCCTAAGGGTCCCCTTTTTTGAATTTCGAAGAAAAAATTGCGGATTTTCTCATTTTTATGTAAAAATATTCCTAGGTTTTATATTTAAAGTAATTTTGAACCTCAATAGATGTTGCTACTTCGAGACCAACCATTCTCTCACTTTCATTCTGTAAAATTTTACATATTACATAGGGTACATGTACACCAATGACCTTAGGACAGGCCCACCGCTATTCACGCTCGTTTCAAACCAAGCGGCAGGGGAACATTTCTTTCCACCAAGATGGACACAAGATATTCTAAAGGCCATTAATGAATGATTTTTGACAACAACAAATTGCCTCCTCCACGCTTTGGGGGTGTTGATTTAGAAAGTTTTCTGTGTATGTAATAGGTGTGGCCAATAGGGTCACTAGGTTTCCATGCTATAAATATAAGTAATGACAATTATATTTTAATTCGCTGTTCTTTAGTTATATAGGGCAGTTCTCAAAAGGTGGGAGCAAACACAGACCTCAACTTTGAAGCTTCAACACCAAATAACTTTCATTTTAATTAAATCAAAAATTTTTGAGTTAAATTATAATACTGTATAGAGACAAGAATTGACATAAATTATGGAAAAAATGCTCTTTAAATGCCCTTAAAAAATATTTTCTTTGCTAAAAGGCGCAATTTTGGACATACCAAAACGTTAACTGAGCAAATGTACCATTAAAGAAAAAAATTTTTAAATTATTTCCATACGTTTCAAAAAAAATTTAAAGGTATGAATCTTACACTGAATAATTTTTTGTTAATATTTTACACAAATAACAAAAGTAAAGACAGATTATTCACTTTGTAAACGATTTTAGAAAATAGTAAGTTTGAAATTTGATGCATGTCCAAAATTTACGATCTTTACAATGTTTTTTTTTGAGAACTAAGTATATGATGTTTTCATTTTAAAGGTGTTTATCGAGTCTCGGAATCAATTTTTAATTGTTTAAAAGTGTTTTTATAAGCTTTTATGCAGTATCTTAGAAGAAAAATAATTTTTTTTAAACGTACATGTGAGATGTCCAAATGGCGTTACGATCTTGACGCCGATAATTCTGTCCATTTATTCATAATTTTTGATGATCTACTGTCTTCTAACCTCAATAAAAAACGTTATTATAATGTTATCTTCTTTAATCCATTAGTATTTTGCATAATTAATATGTTACACATTGAACAATACATAAATTACAGTAGAAACATGGCTGCTTATGATCGAACCGAAAGCCATTTTGCGCTAAAATCGCCAAGCAAACCTCCGTTGGCGACAACACAGTATACGATAAGCTAAAGGTTACCAGAGGGGGATTCCAGTTTGACAAATGTAGTTTATCGTCAGCTGTACCAGTTTTGGCGTCTTTATCACTTGCGCCAGCAATTTTTTTTTTTTTTTTTCCGCTTTTATTATTTTAGAATTCTTTTTCTCTTCTTTCTTTTGGAAACATAATTTAACGATCTCCAAATAGAAATACGAATTTCTTTCTTCAATAATTTTTTTAGACATCATTTTAATTCTTATGACATTAGAAAAAATATTCATTATTAAAACTGATGTCACTTTTTACAATTGTATTATTTTTAATTTGAAGCTTTTTTTTAACCTTGCATCAATTTCTTCAAAATCATTCCAAAACTTTATTAAATGTAAGGAGCAGCATGTATAGCCATTCAAGTATTTCATTAATATCCTCTTTATTATTAAATTGCAAAATTTAAAAAGTAGTAAATAAAATTTTCATTGGAAAAGTTAAAAATCAGATTAACAATTGTCAAAAATGGTGAAACTTACGTTATGATGATGTCCAAAATCCGTTACCTACAGGAAAACAATGTCCAAAATCTGTTACCTACAGATTGCTGATTTAATTTGCTAATTAACAATTTTTACAAATACCTGCTGTCTTTTCATGTTCATATATTGTGTTCTAGGTATGCATACTATAGAATAAAATCAAAATTGATGTCAAATTCGAAAATTTTTGAAATTGCTCAAAGTTAACTTTTTTGTTCCCACCTTTTGAGAACTGCCCTATACTTAAATGTTTATGCATTCTTATAATTTAAATTTTGAAAAATCCTCGATTACCCTACCATAAAAATAAACTCTATTTTCCATACCTAAAATATAAATTTAAAAGAATTCCAGATGGGAATAATGTAAAAATTTATACTTTAAACTGTCTTTTATTTCAGTACATAGTCCTTTATTATCATCAAATTCCTTTTGCAAGTCACAAGATTTAGAAACCGAAATGGGTATCTATCCTAACCTGTTGAACCTTTTTTCTATATCTGGTTTACCACAACGCAAAAAAGCTTGACAACTATTGATATCTGCTCGCATTTCATCAGTGTTAGACAAATGTCATATTAGGGACAAAGATGCTTCTCATTTATTAACAGCCTATGTAGATTCAGTAAACTTAGATCCAAATTACCTTATGATCAATCGTGCATCCCTTAAGAGAGCAAGAGAAAATCTTCGAGAGGTAAAATCAGATTTCGTGAATTTAAATTTAGATTTTTTAGTTATTCCCTGGGATACAAAGTTACATCCAGATGTAACTGAAAAAACACGTCGATAGGCTTACCATGATAGCTTCAGGTCTCAATGTTGAACAGCTACTCAGAATTTCTGAGATATTTCTTCAGTTGTATATGATATCTTAGATGATTGTTCTTTATTACTGTTCATTGTTTAAGCTATAGTGTTTTATACAGCGGCTTACAATACCGGCCGTATAAATTGTGCATGTAATTTTTTCGAGCAAAAGCTGAACGGTGATATATGCTTCAAAATTCAAAAAGTACACATACCACTTAAATTCTGTTAGAAGAATTTGATGACATATTATTGTTCGTAGAAAGCGGAATTAAGAAATATTACAGAGAATTCTCATAACGTGTAATAATATTTCTTGGTGAAGTCCTCCCTCCTACCGGGATAAGTTTTCGGCAACTTGGAGCTCATCTGTGAGCCAGATGGGTGGCAAAAGGAATTTATTGTTTGAATATTTATATATTTAAGAAACAATTTAAATTGACCTTACATGAAGAGAATGCCCGTAAATGCTGATTTACAGTTAAATGTTATATGAAGATATAGTTTTTCGCAGCAACCCATTCTAGGCCTTTTAAATTAATATAAAGTCTAGTGTCTAAAAAACCTGCAGCATACAAAATAATGACAAACATGCAGCAGAAGCAGTGATTGAAAAATTCATAAATCACTTATGGTACTTAGGGGATGAACTAGTAGCTTTTTCCCTATTGGATGAAGGAATTAACTTTGAAGATAGGAAAAGACTACTTCAAAAAAATGCTTGCTGAATAGGAAGACGTGTCTGATGACTGTATAAAAAATTTCAGATAACAGTAGATGATTTGGAATACTTTCTTAGTAAAGATCTTCCTTTGCATAGAATCAATTACAGTCAATAACACTGTTAGATAAGTTATAAACACGTAAAGATGTTTTCCTATTTGATCCTGATTCATGGCAAAATGAAGGAAGCTATTTAAAGGGAAGAGATATCGTTAAAATGCTGAAAGTTGTGAATGATACAACTGAAAGAGGAGCACAATGAATCGAAGAATTTCACAATCATTTACCAAATATGAGTCACAAAAGCAATTTAGTATTTTACAGACAGTCCAAGATTATTGGAAAAAAATGCACACGATTGAGATACGTTGAGAAAAGCGTACGATTAAGGTAAAGTTTCTAAAGCACTATTTCATTCTTATTCAATGTAAAATCTTTAGACGACATGAAGTAATTAAAAAGATTGATTTTAGTGCTACCTCGCTGTAAAAATATTTTGCAAACATAGGAGAAACGATGTACGGGGTCTGAAGTAAAAATGGGGAAGATTTGGGGAAAAATTATCAGAAGTGTTAAAGTTCAACGTCCCAGGGGCACGTGTTATTATCGACCGATCAAGTTCAAATTTTGTACCGATTACTTTTTATTATAGTGTCACAAAACTAGGGGGCGTCACTTGTTGAATTCCGAAATTTTTTTTTCCCATATAAATAAGGACCACCCTAATATATATAAATCTATATATATATATATTTAAGTCATGTAGGTTTAGGAAAGGAGTAGTCTTTCAAAAACAGTAAAATGTTTTCACAACCTTTAAAAAGTAGATTAAATATAGTGACCTTTTTATAACACCGATTGTTATGACATTAGCAAGAGCATTCTTTCCTTGCTTAAAAACTGAAATTGACTTAAAGCAGCTCTTCTTCAAGAAATAATTCATAACCTAATATAGATACACAAAGTGCTCATAAATGTTCTCTTCAAAAACCTTTTCTTGAAACTCAGATTATTATTTAAAACTGATGTAATTAAAGTGGGCCAAGGAAATTCTTAGTGAACGTTATGTGCCACATAAAGCTCCATTTCTTCAAAAGCATGACTTTTTTTGAGATTATGATCATTGCTAGAGGGAGAGGGAATGGGACACCAACCACAGAAATATTTGTTTGCTTCTTGTAAAAATAATGTAAATTGGTTTTAAGCCACCCTTTTGTTGATCACTCCCCCGAAATATTTGTTTTACTCCTACAACACTGATTCTGATGAAAATTTTTTAACTTGTATACAAATACAAATACAAATGTGACGACCAGCAACAGGCTCTGGGCCCAGCTAGGCTGGTCCTAGTCAATTAATTAGTCCCCAATGAAGATCAATGGCCCTCTTAAAGCTATCCACTCCCTTGCTCATTACCGCCTCTTCCGGTAAGCTATTCCAAGTGCCCATGACCCTGCTAAAGTAGTAGTTTTTCCTGATTTCCAAGTTAGCCTGAGGTTTAAATAGCTTAAAACAATGACCCCTCGTCCTGCTCTTCCAGCAAAAATTTAATCCATTTACATCTTTCATTTTGATAAATTTAAATAACTGAATCATGTCCCCTCTGACTCTCCTTTGCTCCAGGCTATACATGTTAAGCCTATTAAGTCTGGTATCATAATCTAAATCTGAGAGTCCCCTTACTAATTTAGTTAGCCTTCTTTGAACCCTTTCCAATACAAAAATATCTTTCTTCAGATAAGGCGACCAAAACTGAACAGCATACTCCAAATGAGGTCTTACTAAACTCCTATATAAAGGCAGAAGAACTTTCTTAGATTTGTTTGAAATAGATCTATTGATGAACCCAAGCATTTTGTTGGCTTTGTTACTAGCAATACTGCACTGTTGACTAAACTTGATGAGATTTCATTTTTGGGCTCTCAAAATAAAAGCTTTACAAATTTCATTGCTTTTATTTTCATATTTTTCAATTTTTATAACTACTAAGCTATAGATTATAAAGCTCATTAGAATTAAAAAAAACTATTAAAACTTGATGATACAAAGTTGAATTCCACAGCATTTGAACTCTCATCAAAAAACATTATCAGGAGCTTCGTTATATATTATAATCATTTGTTATAAAAACAGAAGTAAATTTTATTTAATTACTTTGTAATGGAGTACAACAAATAGTTGAAGTTTAAATATTCTAATTCTTTTTGTAGATGCAGAAAGATTGCAGAACAAATGCATCAAGTATAATAGTGATTGGTGGCATGTAAATTTCTATGGTTGTTTGCCAAAAGTTGATACGTCAACTATTCAGGAGAGTAAAAACAAAATTAAAGGTTATCCTGACAATTTTATTTTATTCATAACTCACTCAATTTGTATTATTTTTTGATGAAATCTTAAACAGAGTAGATCAGACCTTACTTGCACTCAGATTATGATTTAATTTTAAGAATTTTATCCTGAACAAGGGGTTAACTGACACATCATATTATGGTAAACATTTCATATTTTTTTCTCCTTATTTTTATCTTATTTAGAGATATCAAATTCTGGTACGGAAAATTTCCACTCTAAGCACATATCATGATTGGTAAAGTAGAAAATGATCAAATTTAACGTATCAACCTTTGATAAATAACCACAGATTTTATTCAAATCAGCACCTACTCTTGTTGTTAGTCATCATTTTTGCATTTTATGCAAAATACTAAATGCTTGATAGGTATTTCCATCACGGTTGTTTGGTTTAAACCAATTATTTTTTTTTAAAAAACCATGCGGTTTTTTTAAAAAATGTTTTTTTTTTTTTTAAAAGCCAAAAAAAAGATCAAAAGATCAAAAAAAAAAAAAAAGATCAAAAAGCCAAAAAAGGATTTTGTAAAAAAAAATCCATTTTACAGGTTTACATTGATTTTCCCACACATATTGAAAAATGTAAAATTCCATTTATGCTAAGTTCCTAGCTAAGTTGCAGAGATAAATACTAAAATTGTAAAGTTGCTTCTTCAAAATGTATTACAAGTTTTAATCGAAAAAAAAATATTAATTTTATTTCATATATGTGCCATAAAGCAGATTTCAGTCAACTTCCATCATTATGCTTAATTTGCATGATTAGTTAAGATTTACTAAGGATTGAATCTTTTATTGTAGATGCAATCCATTATATTGCTCACTCCTGTTGCAGGGGCGTGACATTTTTGCCCATTTGTTTGCCAGTTTCGAAAGAATTTTTTCGACATTTGGATTCGTATAATCAAAAATAAGAAACAAATTAGGATTGGAAAAAGCTTCAAAGCTAGTCTTTTTGTTCAAGGCTTTCAACTAAATGAATTTTTTCTAAAGACTGTTGGAGAAAACAACGGTTCTTTTGGTTTAAAGCAAAATATTTTTAATCTGTTACAAACAAAAACTGTAAAATTACATTTATAAATAAATATACAGGGTGTCCGAAAAGTCCTTGACACATTTAACCTAAAAATCATTGTTATGTGTCGAGGACTTTTCGGACACCCTGTATATGTAATGTATTCAACTCATTTCATAAATATGTGTCTAAATCTTTTTACAATTACATAAAATCAACTTTACACCACAATAACATATGCATAAATACATAGCAACTTTTACATTATAAATTAATATTATTTTTATGTTATTTAGTACTTTGAACGAAAAGCAAGTTTAGAAGCTTTTCCAGAGCCTAATCAATTTTTGAGTTATGAATGATATCTAAATGATGAAAATATATGCACTGCATTCTTCTGAAGCTGGTTTTAGTAATGTTGAAGACTTTTAAAGACGGTTGCGTTGCATTTTTCAAATTCTTTTTCCTGGCTTTTCCACCACTCAGTCACTGTTGCAGAAGATATAACGTTTTTGGCAAAAAAAAATTCTTGAAATAGAATTTGCTACACATTTATTTGTTCTAAAGAGTTTGAATTTAATATTTTTTAAATTTCAATGCTGGATGCAACATGTATGCCAGTAAATAAGCTGTAATTTAAGCCATGTTACACCAATTTTTGTATTTTTGATTTGGTTCTTTGTTTTAGCGATAGTCGATATCTTTTCCAAGTCTTTCCAAAATAAGAACGGAGTCGAATATAGAGCAGCACTTTTTTTAAAAACTTTGTCAGTACAACAGCAATCGATTTTTTGACTGTTCAATCATGTACTGTTGTACATTTTGCTTTACTTCAATATTTGTGACATTGTGTATATAAAAATCAGCATTATGTAAGATCAGAAAGAAAAAATATGAAAATTGTTCTTTTGAAAAGATTATGCTTAAAAATATAACTTTTACCTTTATTCGATAATTATTCATATTATGTTGGTTTTATAAAGTTTTTTTCTTGGATCTTCATTATATTTTATCTTAACCCGCATCAACACCACTTCTTGTCGTATCATAAAGGGTCTATATATAGATGCATACTAATATGTTAATCAAGTCAAACATTTCAATCAATATTTCCCCCGCAGAAAGCTATTTTAATTATTTAATTTAGTTACAAGATTTTGTTCTTATCTCTTTAATTAATCAAGAAATTAGGTATAAGGTGACTATTGAATAACTGTTAATTACATGGAACCTTAATTACCTTCTGAAAATTAATTGTTTTTCTCGCAAATAGTATTTTAACCAAAAAAAAACGGTTTAAACCAAAAAAACCTGGTTTAAACCAAAAAAAACCGTTTTTTTTTTTAAAAAACGGTTTTTTTTACCAACCCTGATTTCCATAAAAGTTTTCGTTATATGCATTTTTTTTTTTGAGCAATCACGATTGCTTATTGTTCTCATTTGACTGTTTTGATGTTCCTATCATTTTATTTTCCCACCGCCACCCTCCGCACCATCACCGTCGACCCGCTCCTCACGATGTTGCTCCTATAGCGAAAGCCGTCTCCAGGTTGCATCCATGTCCTACACACACGTGCATACATACACAACTACACACACACGTATGCACACACACACAAACACACACACAAACACATACACAAACACATACATACAACTACCCACACATCCATGCCTGCACACAGACACAAACACATATGCCTACACACACATACACCCATACCCCCCTCCCACACACACACATTCATATACACAACTACCCACACACTTATGCCAGCACACAGACACAAACACACATGCCTACACATACATACACATACCCCCTACACACAAACACACATACCCCCCCCCCCACACACACACACACACCTACATACACTCAATCGTAATTGCGAAAAACATAATTTGAATTCAAGAGGTCAAAATTCAAATTAATTTACTTTTTTTTTGTATAATTTTTATCCTAAAATATATTATGGTACATTTTTGAATCATAAAATCTGTTGATGTGTTAAAATGTTACGAAAACAAGAAAGTTTTACCTGACTTTTCATGATTTTTTTAACATTATTTTACCTGCACTAAAATCATTATTGGGACCTTAAGTGTCCAGCATAGTTTGCTTTATCTTATGACTCATAAATATTCATTCATTCTATAAAACAAAAAATAGTAGTCTAATCATTTTGAAATAATATTACAACCAGGCTAGGTTTAATCGTTCTTTTTATTTTTTGTCAGCATTTACCATTTCACCTATGGCAATGTGAAGAAAAGCAGGTTTGCAAACCTGTCATGAGTGATGACTGTAACATACAGTGCTGAGGTTGCCACCAGCAGAGGTTTTGGGTGCTTCTGGAAGCTTCTCTTTAGGTATTTCTTCTTTTGTTTTCATTACTTTTCTCAAAATCAATCTGTACTTTTACACATGAATTTATTTTTTTGTATAAATGAAGCCACAGTTGTAAGAATAGTGGAATGTAATTATTATTACAAATTTAAGCAGAACAGGGCTGGATCTATAAATTTTGGGTCCTCGTGCAACGAAATCTGTTGGACGGACCCCTCCATAACTAGCATAACAGTGTATATTTGCAACGTTATACATCTTAGTGCAGGTTTTTCAATCAGTCCCCCCCCCCTCCCTCGCACTGTGGGATCTGCATCTGCAGGTATGCTGATTTAGGCCTGAACCTGAATTTCTGATGTGTTGAACCTTTACAATGGGCTCCATTATGCTTTAGACTGGCTACTGAAAATTTAAGATCTTTTCATTAGGTGTCCCCCAAAACTTATTCTAAATGGTAATTCTACCAAGATTTTATTTTCACTACTTAGCTATTTTTTTTCAGCACTTGTTGTGAGTTTGTGATTAAACATTATTAACAAATGTCTATTTCCTCTTCTGACCTGGTGATGAAAGTTGTGATTTGAACATGCAGTAGAACCTTGATTATATAAAGCTCTTTTTACCAGAAACCAGAATCTTCAGAAAATATACTGAAATCTTGTTCTGACAAAGTCGTTAATCTTCAATATTACTGAAATTTTCTCACTTAATGGTCTCCAAATGCAGCAATTCTTTTGCAGTCATCAAATTATGTGTATGCATGTACACTTCTAACTTTTTTTCTACGCCCACTAGCTAATTTTTAGAACATAAATGAGTTTTAAAATGTTATTTTACATATTTCAAAGAAGAAACTGAGGAGACATGATTCAGTTGTTTAAATTTATTAGAACGAAAGATGTTACAGGGCTAACGTTAAGCACTGAAAACAGGACAAGGGGTCATTGTTTTAAGCTATTTAAATCTCAGGCTAACATGGATATTAGGAAAAATTATTATTTTAGCAGGGTAGTGGAACAGCTTACCGGAAGAGGTGGTAATGAGCAAGGGGAGTAGATAGTTTTAAGAGGGCCATTGATCTTTACTGGAAATAGTAATTTGAATAGGACCAGTTTAGCTGAGCCCAGAGCCTGTTGTTGGTCGTCACTTTTGAATTTGTATTTGTATATTTGAAAGCAGTTGAATCTGAAAGAAATTAGTAGTTTTATGCATTGATTTATTTTTTGAAGGTGTTTACTTTAATATAAAAGAACGAAGAAATGTTTAACTGAATTATTAGTAGCATTATACCTAACAATTAAAATGTATCATATTTCGTCTTATGACATTTAACTTGCATTTTCTGTCTTGTATAACATTTGTTTAAAATAAGTTATTGTTTATAATAATAGTAATACATCACTTTAAGTATAGTTATTTTGTAAATGTGTGATTGTTTCAGCAGTGGTAGTTTTATAGATTTTTAGACTCTATATCTATTATATAATTACCTAAAACTTTTATTATGTGCAATTTTGTATTCCCTTCGTTGCGTCCTCGTAATGGTGATATTTGCAAACATGGTAAATCTGCCCTTGTCTTTACTGTCCAGAGTCGAGCTTCTGTGGTATCCTACCTCTCTATTTTCAAGAATCCTCTTTTATCTGAAATTTTTGATCAGTCCCATCCCGATTTCTATGGTACATAGAGGTCCTACTATAGTTGAAAATAATTGAAAAGTAGCTATCTTAATTGTAGTTCAGGCATGATGTAAAAATGACTGCCAAACAAGGGTTTTTAAAACTGTTGATGAAGGAATTAATAATCCTCAATTTAAAAATAAAAACAATTTATACAGATATATAATTGATGTGTATGTGAGAATATAATGAGGTAAAATGTTTCATAAAAGTATATTTGTAATAGTTAACTAGTGATAAATATGGAAATAATTTTGTTAAGTCCTTGTGTTTCCATTTCATGAATGCTGCTTATTTTCTCCTTGGTTTTTAGGTGGAGAGGTAGCATTTACAAGTTGCTGTGGCCAGATCTTGGCCTGTATGTATTCTTCTACTATTCCCTGAGTATTACATATAGATTTCTCCTTGGAGAGTCACAACGCAGGTATGCCGAGAATATTTAGTTCTCTTAATTTGCATTTTAAAACTTCAAGTTTGAGAAATTTTTGTATCAGGATTTCCTTGAGCTCTTGTTTTGGTGAAAATTTATGAATATACGCAGGCTCAATTTCTTAACTAAAAAATAAAGGGCCCAAGAGAGTTTTATCGTACATCTACAGGGGTCTGGCCAGAAGATATTTGGGTCCGTTAACGGACCCTTCACAAAAATCCGATCAACCAAAACGGACCTTTCACAAAATCCCGATCAAACAAAACGGACCTTTCACAAAATCCCGATTAAACAAAACGGACCCTTCACAAAATTCTGATAAACAAGATCGGATCTGTCACAAATTGTTTATTGAAAGAGCAAATCTGAAAGCAAAATAACGCATATTTCTGTGTATAAACCGATAATTTTTGGTACTTTTTTTTAAGTCAAATTAGAGGGATCAGCTTATACAAATTCGGCTAATTTTGAAAAAAAAAGAAGGAAAAAATCGGCACTCTTGCGATGCTCCTGCAAGCCATAAATAATTGCTACTGTCAAATAAATATAATGATTGTTTGTTTTATCACGGCTAATTAGCAGCGGTGTTGTTGTAAACTTTTCTGAAAAGGCATAGGTAAGCACTTTTCTCTGCTCATAATTTAACAAACAATAATAATATATATCTGCGAAATGAACTTAGAACTGCAAAGGGATAGTAAGGGTGAGGAAAAAATATGATCGCTTCAGATAGGGTTACCAACTTTAAAACTATCACCACTTAGTGTCTGACGTTGAACCTTTATAATGACTTGATTAGAAAATATTTTCATCATTTTGTTGGCTTGTCAATATTTGCATTTTTACAGTGCTGCGATGTTTAATTGTTATTTTGGGAGAAAATTATATGGGTTTTGATTTTTCGATGCTAACAAGGATGATTAACTTTAAATAAACTCTTTAAACTACCGTTTTTTTTTCTTTACATGTCTACATTTTGAAAAATGCAATCTTTTAACATCCGATATGAGAATCATATTTTGTTCTTTTTTCAAGCTAACTTCGCTTTATTAGGATTCAAATAAATGAAAAGTCTCTTTATTTCTGTTAGAACTCTCATATCAAGTTTTTAAAGCAAAATTCCATTTTCTGTTATGAGTCAAAAATTAAAATGCTGAATAGATGGTTTATTTTATTTTATTATTATTATTTTTTTTGGGGGGGGGGTCAACTGTGTTCAGATATTAATGATATGTTATCAAAGGACTCTAAAATGCAATTTTGAAATAATTTTATCAAAAATATTTCTTTTACACGCCGTTTTTATACTTTTGATGCCTTCACTTTGAGAATTGCGAATCTCTTTGCATCCACTATGGGAATCCGATTTTTCGAATTTTTGATGATCATTACGCTTTGTTAAGAGGTAAACAAGTGAAATATCTTTTTATTTTTGTTAAAATCACGGAATTTATAAGTTTTAAACGAAATTCTGTGCTTTTTAAGAGTGTCTTGGGTCAAAAAGTTGAATGCTGAACCCTATTCTGAATTTTGTTTTATTTATTTATATTTTTGTTACAATTATTTTAAATACTGTACAGAAATATATCTAGTATAATTTAACATAATGCAGAATGGTAGATAAATAATGATACTTGAAAGAGCGATGCCCCCCCCCCCCCCCCGCCAAATATCAGGAAAAAAATCCAGAATGATTTTCACATCATAGAAGAGGAAAACACTCAACTTTAAGTTTAATTGATGCAGTTTGTGCCATCTCTAAATTCTAAAATTTCGTTTTAACAAAAAAAAATTTTTTGCGAAATTTTTTGATTTTTCACAAAATTAATTCATTTTTCACAAAATTATTTGATTTTTCACAAAAAACAGACCCTGTGAAAAATCCTGGACAGACCCCTGATCTAATGAAAATGAATATTTGAACATTTAATAATTTCAATATTGCAACTATGTCTCCAAATTTGCTGAATTGCGAGACGAAATTTGCAGACTAAGGAAAGCTTTTGGAAGGTCACATTGACCTCCCAGGGGGGTGTTTCTGTCTACGAGTGATGTCAGAGAGTGAACTAATTTCTGGGGACAGTGAAAAAAACTATTTTGTTTGATGGGTTTTATTCCCCTTTCCAAAATTTTATCCCTTTTCCACCATCAGGTTACTTGCAGTCCTTGTAAGTGGGCCTGTATGTTTGCCTCATCCTAATAACAAAAACCTTTCATATTCTGACAAGCTGAAAGCAGACAAAATTATTGATGCTGAATGTTCCATCACACAGATTTTTTTAAAAAAATAGTTTAATGTTTTGTTTTCATGAAAAATTTTTGGAGACAAGTCATACCACTTCACGATAATGAGTTTTGGTATTTTACTATGTGAGTAAATGATATTTGACTCCCCTCCCCCCCCTCTCACATACATAGATTACTATATTCTCACTGGAGCGTCCCACTAGTGTCTGTGTTACTGCAGCAATTTATCTGGAGTCCTCACTTTAGGCTCCTTAGGTGTTGCTGAATAAGTCTTATAAACCAGGGCCGGATTTAGGGGAGGGCAGGCGGGGCAACTGCCCCAGGACCTCCACAACAAAGGGGCCCCCACAATGAAATTTTTAAAATATCCTAACTTTCTCGGGTCCAAAATATCGGATATATATATTTATATCAAAATATCGGATATATATTAAAGTATCGGATATTTTCGAAAATATGATGATTTTTTCAAACCCTGATTAGGGGCCTCCACTCCTTTGTTGCCCCGGGGCCTCCACACTTCCAAATCTGGCCCTGTATAAACCTCCTTCTTGAGATATCGCCGTAAAAAGTGTTCAAAAGAGCTGAGATCTGGGAATTGTGCTAACCATAGAACCTCTCCAATCCTACTGATAATACAGCTTGGTACTGCTGTGACAGCAAAATCACATGTTCTGTTCACCTGACTTAAGACTGCATGGTCACTGAACTTATCCTCTTATATTATATAGCTGATGATCGACTAACGCACATGTTTCAAGAATAAAACTTGCTCCAGGTCATGATAATTTGATAATATGTTTTGGTAATGTTTAACATGCAGGGAAAGGCTTTATCGTGACAAAGTTGAACTCAGTCTGGTAACTTAACTGTTTTACTAGTAAGTCTCATTTCAGGGGAAGGAAGAAAGGAAAAAAGGGTCAACAATGAATGCTACCTGCTAGAGTTTAGGGTTAATCCACTGAAGTTAGGGTTACAATTTCAACTATCAGAATATCACCAAACAGGCAATGACTTCGTCCAAATGTTGAAGCAATTTTCACCCATCATACCTTGCCTTGACGGGCAACTTTCTAGTTTTTAAATAAAAATTAATTATTATTAATGTTTAAAAAAATTACTGCAAAGAAAATTAGAAAATGAATTTTCAGTACAAAATTAATATTTTCCTTTCAAAAGTAAGAAAGAATTATGGATTGACTTTAATTTTTATATCGGTTGAGGAATCAAGAAGTTAAAAGTTTGATTGGGAAGTGAAGCAATCAGTCAGAAAAATGAGAAAAATCCCCTACTGTCTCTGTCTTTTCTTTTGCAGGTACTTTGAAAAGGTTTCTCTGTACTGCAAGGTGTATGGGGACTTGATTCCTGTTTCATTCATCCTGGGCTTCTATGTGTCCATTGTAGTTAAACGATGGTGGGACTCTTTCAACTGTATCCCATGGCCGGACACCCTTGCCTTCTTCGTCAGCGCTTATGTGCATGGACAGGTTTGTTTCCGCTCAATTAGTTTCTTCATCACTTGTCTACATTTGGCTCAATTCATGTGACAACGTATGTGTCAATCTGATAACCTTAAATATAAAACTGTTGCAATCCAATTATATGGCAAGTTAAAATGAAACAATTTTTGATAACATTCTCAATTCTAAAATACAATTTAAAAGATTAAATTTAAAGCTTGTAAAATCTAAATGTGACCCAGTCCATCACAATTACAGAGCAGCTGGTAGCGATCACATCAGGGAATGCACTGACTTGAAATCATTTTCTTTTTGTGTTTAATTTTTGGTGCTCTTTTGTCTTTGCCGCCAACTGCTGGTAGAATGGCAGAAGTTCGCTGGACTTGGCTTCTCCTCGCAGCACCTGGTGGTGGGCTGCTGCAAAACCATTTAGGAAACAGTTGAAAACTGAAATCATTGTAACAGTGAGATTGCCCTCCATTATGTAATATCTCATTCTTAATTGCTTAAAGCAGTGTCTCCAACTTACGGCCACATCTGGCTCGCAAACAGATTTTGCCTGCCCTACAGGATGCTTACAAGCTGAAAAAAACATTTTTTAATTTAGTAATATAATTCATTTAAAACATTTTTAAATAGAACTGAGGCAAAAAAATCTCAAAAAGCACCAATGAGTTCTTGATTGAAAAGAAGATGGGCTGTCTGGATAGACCATTTGAACTGAAATATTGTTGGCCCGCTTCGGCTCAAAAAAAAAAAAAACGTCTATAATATGGCCCTTGAGTAGAAAAGATTAGAGATCCATGTCTTGAAGTACAGGGTTTTTCATGTTGAATGGGGCAAAAAGAATAGCATAACACAAATTTTGCAATTGAGCTATTTAACCAAAACAAATTGATTCTGATGCTACAATCTTACAGAAGTTACATTGAAACAGAAAAAACTCTGCTGGTTACGAAATCACCACTAGGGGCCCTGTTAATTGAATTGTTTTCATCCACAAGGGAGATTGAGGAAAGCTTACTGTTGTGACAGTGCGATAAGAATCACACTGCCACACTTTTAATATCCTTATATTCCTGCCATTCCCGAATCTATTTTTTCATGCTTTCACATGTTTTCATACAACGCTAGCCTTTTCGAAGAAGATAGTATTTCACCCTTCTTCCCTTCGCGCCAACTAGGTTCATTGATTGTGCATGAATACACCCTATTTCACTCAGAGAGCGTCCCTGCCTGATCTGCCGTTATAATAATCCAATCCCATATCTGTGGAAGATCAAGGAAAACTACCAACAAGAATTATCCAGCATATCAATATTTAACTTCATTATGAGAACTGTCTAAAACACTGAAGCTCCATGCCGGAACTTTAACAAAAAAATCTTATATCTGTGAAAGATCTAAGAAGACTACAAACAAGAAATCTCCAGCCAATTAAATATTTAGCTTCATCTTGAGCAATGTTTTAAAGTTCTGAATCATCTATATCTGGACTCCTACAAATACGATGACTACAACAATAATGTTTTAATCACAGTACATATTCCCCAGTACTGCAGCAGGCCCGCTTATCCAGTAGCGTCTTGTTTAAATTCAATATGGGTACCCAATAATTACAAATAGATAAATTTATATCTTCAATTATGTTATTTTATGATTAATGAAAGATAAAAGATAAGAATGATTTAAATCAATTTTTGATACATTTCAACTGTTTCCATTGTTTATATTTTCGAGCGGCTATTAACGCAATGTACTTCCACTTTAAATTCAGAGTATAAAATATCAACTTGGCCATAAATATTGTAATAATAAGTCTATATTCATATTAAATATTTGTCTGTAAAAAAAAATGGTGCCGTGCTAAAAGAATTTTTTAAGGTTGAGAACAGGGTTATTTTGAAAATGTAAACTAAACCATCACTGTGAGAGACAAAGTCAATTATAAAAAAAATTTCTGGTGAATATTATATTGCATATGCATTTATTTATCTGAATGACAAATGGTTTAATTGTGTTATATGTTAAAATTTTTTTGGAAAAGTCAGAATTACATTTGATATTTTCGTAACGGGATCTATTCTAATATGGTTCAAATTTTTGATTGTATTGTATTTCAAATTCATTTTTACATTATAATAAGGTTTGAGCAGTATATTTTTTGATCTATTATATGTGAGTTTGTTATTGTTTATTATATGTTAATAGGATTGTGTAAGACCATTTTCAGTATTTTTCAAACTAAACAAGTCGAGGAATTTATTTTAATTTTGATAATTCAATTGCAATGCCAAAGGGTACAACAATGATAGAACAGAGTCTAGCCTCATCATTACCAATTTTCTACGGAAAAAGTGAGGAAGATATTGATTTCTATATAAAGCAATTTAACAGCATTGCTAATCTAGAAAAATGGACCCCTGAAAAGAGACTAATTATTTTCAAACTGAATTTAGGAGATAGGGCATTAGAATACCTTATAAATGACTGTGCGGCATCCCAATGTAACACCATTGAGGCATTACAAGAATATTGATGAGACTGTTGATAGAGACTATCCGCCCACCTTAGTTGATTCCATTTATAAAAAACTTTGCAAAAAATCTCAAAATGTTGTTCTTAATAGAACTTTTAACACTAAGAATTTAGTTGTTCTGCCTTTCTTCCCTGGTATCAGTTTTCAGGTTGCTAAGATTCTGAAGCGATTCCAATTCCAAGTGGTATTTTCTCCTATTAATAAACTTTCTTTCTCTTCTCTTAAAGATTCTATTCACCCTCTTAATTGCTGTGGGATCTATAAAATTGTTTGCAATTACGGACTCGGATACATCGGACAGACCCGCCGTTCTTTGAAATTTCGGTTAAAAGAACATCAAAGCTATGTGAGAAAACAACAGCTGAATAAATCCAGTATTGCTCAACACTGTTGGGAATCGAATCACTCTTTTGATTTTAACTCTTATCAAATTATCCAAAAATGCCCCAATTCGTTGGATCTTGATTTTTGGGAATCTTTTCACATCCTGAGGAACCGTTCTAATTTAGTTAACGATCTTACTGCAATTCCCTATTTTTCTTCTGTGTGGACTCCTTTGTTAAAATTGGTTTAGATTTTCTATTATTTTTATGTAAATGTCGTACATTTCTTACTTTTATTTTTTCATTTTTTGCTTTCTTATTTCGTTTTCTGATTAACTAATTCCAATATGTTTATCCTTCACTCTGTTTTTTCTGCATTTCTCCATTTGATACATTGCTTCCATACATAGTTTTTCCCGCTGGTAAATTTATTGCTAATTTATTCAGAGTGGTTTCATTTTTGGACTTTTTGCATTGTTTATGGGTTTTCTTTTAAAATTTATTACTTAACGGTTTTTTCCTGATGGAATTATATAATAAATTTTGTCTCCATGTGTCATTTTATCTTTTTTGTTTTGTTTAATTTCTATTTTTTGATATTTATACTACCTCCTGTTCCACCGTGTTGCTTTTCTCGGATGACTTTTCATCCAAAAGCTCACACTTCTTTGCATTGAAAAAGGTGTTCCTTGTAACACCGAAACACGTGTCTGCAATCATTTGCAAGTTTTGTGCTTAATAACGTTGGATTACTGACATTTTAATTTTTCAGCACAAAGGTATTTATTCTTTATTTAGTTGGCTTAAACGGGCCGTACGTTTGCATTCTACTTTCTTTTTTCTTTCTTCTTGCCTTGAATTTTGGTTGTATTTGTTGTATTTGGTAGTTTTGAATTTTGCTTCATTTTTGCCTTGTTACTGCTTTAATTTGATTTGTATTTTTGATAATAATTTGTTCTTATGTACTTTGTTATTTTGTTTTTGGAATGTCTCAAATCAATAGGTTTTGCAATCTTCGTATTAAGAAGTTTCGCTTTTTGAACCACTTAAAATTTCTTCAAGAATGTAGGCGCAGGAAAGTTATTCCGAATTTTATTTCTTTGAAATGTAACTTACCACGTTCTGTAAAAATTGATAAAGTTATTTTTCGGTCGAAATTGGCTCTACTTAGAGCTTCGATCCAAGAAACTAGGAAACGCCTCTCGTTTATTGAACGTGAGCTCTATGATTTGCATCTCTCTATTTCAAATTCTATTTCTGATTTTGATTATGTTGATAGAACTTCTTGGTCTAGAACCCTTCGTTCTACGGAGAATCATCAAGTTGTTTTGAAAAAGAAATTAGCTAAACTTTGTAGAAATTCGAAAGTTGTTCCTTCGGAAAATTTACCAGTGGGAAATAAATATGTTGTCGTTAATATTTCAAGTGTTCCTTTAAATAGTTCTCAAATTAATGCTCTAAAATGCAATGATAACTTTGCTCTGGCCAGCAAACCTTCTTTTTCTAAGCTTATTGCTCCTATTGAGAAAGCTTTTAAATTTAGTGCCTTATCATCCAATCAAAAAGATTGCGTTAGGCATCTTATTGCTTCTAATGTGGACTTTAATTCTAGAATTTCCAATCCCGTCTTTACTAATACTGTTCGGCGTACTGTAAAGAATTTAACTTCTAATTCAGATATTGTTGTTACTAAAGCTGACAAGGGTGGTCAAATTGTTGTTCTTGACAAATCATCTTATGTTGACAAAACTAATGATTTGATTTCTTCTGGTCCATACTTAGAGATTTCTAAAGATCCTAGTGAAAATGAGTTAAAGACTATTTCTTCGGCTGTCAAGTCTGTTCAGTCTATTCCAATAAATGTTAAACGCTCTGTTATTCCTTCTATTGCTAATTGCGCTAGATTTTATGCTTTACCCAAGGTACATAAAGCTGGCATTCCTTTCAGACCGATTGTTTCCAATATTGGTACGGCTTCTTATAAACTTGCAAAATATTTAGTCTCTGTGTTTTCTCCTCTTATGAGTAATAATGTATTCACTGTAAAAAACTCTATCGAGTTTGTCAAAAAAAATTCAGAATTGCGTTCCAAATAATTCTTTTATGGTTTCTTTTGATGTGAACTCATTATTTACGAACGTTCCGGTCGAGGGTTCATTGTTATGCCTTCAGAGTAGACTGTCTGAATTTCATTTTACCTCTAAGGAAATTGAGGATTTAGTTTTCCTTACTCATACTTGTCTAAGGCAAAGTTCCTTTGTTTTTAATGGTAAATTTTATACTATGTTGGATGGTTTGGCAATGGGAAAACCACTTAGCCCCATCCTTAGTGATATTTACATGCATTACTTTGAGGTCAAGTTGTTTCAGAAACTACAGTTTCAATTCTATGTTCGCTATGTTGATGACTGTTTTGTTCTTATGACCCACGGTCAACTAAGCATTGATGATACTTTATCCATTTTAAATTCCATTGATCCTCATATTCAATTCTCTTGTGAAAAAGAACAGAATAATTGCCTTCCATTTCTGGATGTTCTCGTTTCTCGAACTGAGTCCGGTTTTGAAACTACGGTTTATCGTAAACCTTTTGCTGTTTCCTTACCCCCACATAGATTATCGTCTCACCCTCCTAATCAAAAATATTCAGCTTTCAACACATATGTTTATCGTGCAATGAATATTTGTTCTTCACCTGAGCTTCTTAATGCGGAACTTAACTATATAAGAGCTGTGGCTGTTGATAGAGACTATCCGCCCACCTTAGTTGATTCCATTTATAAAAAACTTTGCAAAAAATCTCAAAATGTTGTTCTTAATAGAACTTTTAACACTAAGAATTTGGTTGTTCTGCCTTTCTTCCCTGGTATCAGTTTTCAGGTTGCTAAGATTCTGAAGCGATTCCAATTCCAAGTGGTATTTTCTCCTATTAATAAACTTTCTTTCTCTTCTCTTAAAGATTCTATTCACCCTCTTAATTGCTGTGGGATCTATAAAATTGTTTGCAATTGCGGACTCGGATACATCGGACAGACCCGCCGTTCTTTGAAATTTCGGTTAAAAGAACATCAAAGCTATGTGAGAAAACAACAGCTGAATAAATCCAGTATTGCTCAACACTGTTGGGAATCGAATCACTCTTTTGATTTTAACTCTTATCAAATTATCCAAAAATGCCCCAATTCGTTGGATCTTGATTTTTGGGAATCTTTTCACATCCTGAGGAACCGTTCTAATTTAGTTAACGATCTTACTGCAATTCCCTATTTTTCTTCTGTGTGGACTCCTTTGTTAAAATTGGTTTAGATTTTCTATTATTTTTATGTAAACGTCGTACATTTCTTACTTTTATTTTTTCATTTTTTGCTTTCTTATTTCGTTTTCTGATTAACTAATTCCAATATGTTTATCCTTCACTCTGTTTTTTCTGCATTTCTCCATTTGATACATTGCTTCCATACATAGTTTTTCCCGCTGGTAAATTTATTGCTAATTTATTCAGAGTGGTTTCATTTTTGGACTTTTTGCATTGTTTATGGGTTTTCTTTTAAAATTTATTACTTAACGGTTTTTTCCTGATGGAATTATATAATAAATTTTGTCTCCATGTGTCATTTTATCTTTTTTGTTTTGTTTAATTTCTATTTTTTGATATTCATACTACCTCCTGTTCCACCGTGTTGCTTTTCTCGGATGACTTTTCATCCAAAAGCTCACACTTCTTTGCATTGAAAAAGGTGTTCCTTGTAACACCGAAACACGTGTCTGCAATCATTTGCAAGTTTTGTGCTTAATAACGTTGGATTACTGACATTTTGACATTTTAATTACAAGAACTGCTTATCGCGAAATTCAGGAAAACTAAATCTTTTTCTGATATTCTGTCAACATTTTCGAAAATTACACACAAACCAGGTCAGTCAGTCAGAGAATTAGTGGAGGAAATATCAAGACAGGCATCACTCTATGTTGGGATTAATAGCTCTAGCAACCAGGAACTTATTGATTTAGCGGAAAACATTAAATTGACAAAATTTTTAAAAGTTCTTAGGAGGGACATTAGGTTGGAGGTAAAGAAAACCAGACCTAAAGATTTTAAATCTGCCCTTAAATGTGCTATAAATGTTGAGAAGGCTCTTGAGCAGTCTGCGTCTTGTGCCACATCTAATAATTCTTGGGACTTCCAAATTAGCACATTGATGAGGAGTCAAATGGAAAATAACAAATTGATTTCTAAACTAACTTCCCAACTCTCTGAATTAACAAACAATAGGGACAGTCAGGTTAACAATTTCCAATTAAGGGGGGGGGGGAATTCTTGCCAATTTCAAAGTCATTGAAATTTTCAGAATCAACCAATTTCTTGCCACATATGTCAGAAAAGCCATCTAACAACTGATTGTTGGTTTTTTCCCAGTTCAGGTCAAAATTTCAACAGAGGTCGTGGTTCTCAGAGCAACAGAGGTAGAAATTTCCGAGGCAGATACACTCACCCGTATAGAAACAACAGAGGAAATTTTGGGAGACGAAGCAATTTCAACTAATGGTGGGTGCTTGGATCAAACCAAAGCAAAATTCTTGTTCTCAGACAGGTACCCACTATTATAGAGAACAAGCTAAGAATGAAAAAATTAAATCCACACCTGAGAGAATTAATACTCCTACCGAAGAAGTCGAGGAATTTGTACTCTCATGCAACAGTTCCGCAGAAAACAGTTTACCAATCATTCAATTAAAATTCGGTTCATTAATTGTTGATGCATTAATTGACAGCGGAGCTTCTTTATCATTACTTGAGCCTAATATTGTCACAAAAGTCAAGGAATCCACCATACTGATTTTTTGAAGTTCTCTTTATCCCAAAGAAAGGAAAATCTAAAATTTTGACTTCTGATTCTATTCGCCAAGTTTCATTTAATAACACAATTCAAACAATTGTTGAAAATAACACTGATCAACCTATCATTTTGAGGAAAAAGTCAATTTTTGGTTCAGTCAAAAATTTTGATCAATCTGATTGCATATTACCTAGCAATAGCAAACCATTTCAGGTTAACACCTTGTCTTTATCTGTGGTCAGAAAATTAAGGAAAGAGGAAATTAAAGAATCTGATTTCGATCTCGAACATTTAGACCATACACAAAGAAGGGACATTTTGGATATGTTAATGAGAAATACCGAAGTCTTTTCAAAATCTTATTTGACTTTGGGTTCAACTAGCGAAGTTGTTCCTGAAATTAAATTACTTCATAACTTTCCGTTACAAACAAAACCATACCCTATTCCCAAAATCGCTTAAGAATTCGCACAACAAGAAATTGCTAAATTACTTGAGGCAGAAATTATACGAGAATCATCATCATCATATGCATTCCCTGCTATTTTCATTAGAAAAAAAAAAAACAAACAAGAACAATGATCCTGAAAAATAGAAATTTCGGATGGTTATTGTTATTGAAATTATGCATTGTATTTCTGGTCGCCAATTTTATAGTGTGTTAGATTTAAAGTCCGCATTTTTTCAAATTCAATTAAAGGAGTCTGATAGGGAGAAACTAGCTTTTTGTATGGAACTAGGGAATTTTGAACCTCTTAGATTACCATTCGGTTCTAAGGTCTCGTGTCAATTTTTCCATATTTTGATTTCTAAAGCTTTGAATGACCTAAAGGGGAGTAACATTAAATCTTTTCTGGATGATATAATCATCGCAGGCAACAGTATTCAGGAAATGAAACAAAATTTGCAATTAGTTTTCGATAGATTGAAGAAATTCAACCTAACATTAGATCCGGCAAAACTTCAAATATGTAGACACAGCATAACCTACTTAGGATACAAATTGGATAACAATAGTTTTTCTCCTTCTGAGGAAAACATTCAGAAAGTCACTAAGTTTCCTATTCCTAGAAATGTCAAACAGGTTTAAGCTTATTTAGGTATGGTGAATTATTTCCGACATATGGTACACAATTTTTCTGAACTTACTTACCCTATAGTTAATTTAACCAGAAAAAACATTCCATTTGTTTGGTCACAGGAATGCCAACAAGCATTTGATAAAATTCAGGATATCATGCTTAATAATCCAACTTTAAAAAATTTAAAACTTGACGACAATGTTTATTTGGCTACAGATGCATCCAAAATTGCAGTGTGTGATATTTTGTTGAAAAAGATTGGTAGTAATTACTTCCCTGTTGAATTTTTTTCCAAACAGTTAACTCTTTCCGAGTCAAGATACCCTTCTATTAAAAGAGAGCTGTTTGCTATTTTTTCTACTGTAAAATTTTTTCATGACAAATTATATGGCAGAAGATTTGAAATACTAACTGATGCTAAAAGTCTTACGTATCCCATGAAACTAGATAAACAACCTGAAATCGTAGCTAGATGGATATTATACTTACAATTTTTGATTTTGTTCCAAATTATATCCCTGGATTTTCAAACCCAAGTGATTATTTATCGAGGGTAGTTTCAGAAAACAATGAGAATGTAAATAACTTACAATTATTCCAAGCTTGTGAACAACTTAGTAACGAATCTATAAAATTGTTCCAAAGACAGGATAACAAAATTCAGAAAATCATTCAGGCCATTGAAAATAATGACCCAAAAGTTTGTTCAAAATGTTTCATCGACTCTCAGTCAGATTTAGTTATGTTTAAATTTGTCAACCACAACAAAAAGTCCAGAAAAAAAAAGTATTCAAAACAAAATTCTCATTCCCAACACTCTTTTTAAAATTTGTTTAACTGAAGCTCACACTCCTCATTCTGGTGCATACAAAACATATAATTTCTTGAGGAAACATTATTTTTGGAAAGGTATGTTCAAAGTGACTAAACAATTTTGTACAAATTGTAGAAAATGTTTGAGCCACAAACCTAAGCAGTCTTCAACCACTTATGAGATGATTCCAAAAAAATTCTTGGGAGTTAATGAATGTATTAAAATTGATGTAGTTGGAAAATTACCACGTAGCTTAGATAACAAATGTTTTGTGTTGACAATTATTGACCACTATTCCAGATTTTTAGAAGCAATTCCTCTTTCCGACATTACGAGTCCTACCATTATTAAAGCTTTAAATGCTCATTTTTCAAATTTTGGTATACCTAGGATTGTACTTCGGACAACGGTCCCAGTTTTCGTTGGGGTCAATTTAACAATTTCTTAAAACAATTAAATATTCAACACAGAAAAACTTCAGTGTACCTACCGAGAAGCAATGGCTGCGTCGAAAGATGTCACAAATTTTTAGAAAGTTCTATTGCTGCTTTATGCAATAAGACATTCGAATGGACACAAAAGCTACTGATTTTCAAACTTTATTACAACAACTCAGTTCACACCGCCACTGGTTTTTCACCGGCTAAATTATTTTTTGGTAGAGAACTTAACATCCCATTGAACCTAAACAATGATCCAAATTATATTGAGGACTACAAAGAATACCTAGACAGAATTTCCAAGGAAATATCGGAGACCAAAGACAATTTCGATAAACATGAGGATGCATACCTCGCTTCCAGGAAAAAATATGTCAAGGGTAGAAAACCACCAAATTTTCAGATAGGGGACAAAGTTTTTATCTCTGCTTTTCAAAGATCCAATGCCTTGCAACCGAAGTATAATGGACCGTATGAAATTCTCAAAAAATTCAGAAATGATAATTATTTGATTAAAGATGTGCACAATGAAGGAAAAATTATGAAACTACATGTTAGTAAATTATTCCAACAAAAAGATGTTGACTATAATTAATTCAAAAAAAAAAAAAGAGAAAAGAAAGAAGGAAAGAGAAAGAAAGAAAAAATTAAGGAAAGGAAGAAGTGAGAGGTGTTATAAAGGGTTCATATGACAGTAAATTTAATGGGTGTTTCAAGTCAAGATTAATACTTTGATTTCTTGAGAGATTTTTGACAAAATTTCCATCTAGGAGTAAATTTTGAGACAGGACTTTGAGCCTGATTTTGGGTTTCTTCTATCACTTGTTATTTGGCGCCTCTGATAGCATTCCCGGTTTCATAGCAGGCTGGTTCCGTATTTAGCTGAGGGGGAAGTGCCCTTAATTCATCTATTCAAACAAAATGGGGAGGAATAATTGAAAAAATGGGTGCCCGACACCTATGTCAGATTTCTTCTTCATTCTTGACACTCTCTAGTAATCTGTTAGGTATATCTTACTTTTTGTGTCCCAGAAAATTTTTGTCACAGTTTAACATGATTTAAAAAATGAATTATATGTGAAAAAATGAGAAATGTCCTATATACGGTTGACTAGGTCATGTACATGTCGATAAATACAAATTTCAGATAAACATCATATAATTACACTGTACTTTGAAGTTTGAAATAATGTTTGCTTACACAAGATTTAACACACACGAGTCATTTCAGTATTGATTACCGACTCAGGAAATTATGATGTCAATTGATGTAAATGTTTGATTTTCGTTCTCTCAGTGATGATATTGCTGAATTGTTTGCCATATTTTTATACATGATGCTCATTAACTCATGAAATTTTTTGATATTTTGTATAATATACATTTTAACTCCTGATGTGTTCCCCTACAATTTTTCTTGTTCAGGGGGGGGATAATGTGACAGTGCGATAAGAATCACACTGCCACACTTTTAATATCCTTATATTCCTGCCATTCCCGAATCTATTTTTTCATGTTTTCACACAACGCTAGCCTTTTCAAAGAAGATAGTATTTCACCCTTCTTCTCTTCGCGCCAACTAGGTTCATTGACTGCGCATGAATACACCCTATTACACTCAGAGAGCGTCCCTGCCTGATCTGCCGTTATAATAATGCGCCGCGGTCGGAAGACACTATACCATTTTCCTTTACATACAAAATATATAATCTAGCCCAATTTTAATTTTGGCTTTGATTTTTATCATGGATGGCAGATGTATAAAAGAAATAGAACCAAGGAGATCTGGAACTCTTTCATGACGCTTACTAATCTCCAGCACTGAATCGAAAGAGGGAACACGTCAGAAATTTGCTTTATGAGTTCAAAGCTCTGTTTGCCTGAGTCTAGCGGTGTTCGCAAGGTTTGCCTTAAGAGAGAGGTTATATAGAGAAACCCCTAACGGTTTCAGCAGAGTTTAAAAAGTTTCGTCGGTTAGCAATGTAGTGATGAAGTGTTAACAACCCGGGGCTGGACTTGCTGTCCACGCGCGGGTATAAAAGGAAAGTAAAATGTATATATATTTTTAGTTTTTCGTTATGTCTGTAGTTTTTTGTGAACGTCTTGTCTTCAATAACAAATTTTAAGTCTATACATCTATGGAAACATCAATTAATGCCTGAAGTAGACGTCATGTCTTCAATCTCATTTATGAGTACGAGAATCCAATCCCATATCTGTGGAAGATCAAGGAAAACTACCAACAAGAATTATCCAGCATATCAATATTTAACTTCATTATGAGAACTGTCTAAAACACTGAATCTCCATGCCGGAACTTTAACAAAAAAAATCTTATATCTGTGAAAGATCTAAGAAGCCTACCAACAAGAAATCTCCAGCCAATTAAATATTTAACTTCATCATGAGCAATGTTTTAAAGTTCTGAATCATCTATATCTGGACTCCTACAAATACGATGACTACAACAATAATGTTTTAATCACAGTACATATTCCCCAGTACTGCAGCAGGCCCGCTTATCCAGTAGCGTCTTGTTTAAATTCAATATGGGTACCCAATAATTACAAATAGATAAATTTATATCTTCAATTATGTTGTTTTATGATTAATGTAAGATAAAAGATACGAATGATTTAAATCAATTTTTGATACATTTCAACTGTTTCCATTGTTTATATTTTCGAGCGGCTATTAACGCAATGTACTTCCACTTTAAGTTCAGAATACAAAATATCAACTTGGCCATAAATATTGTAATAATAAGTCTATATTCATATTAAATATTTGTCTGTAATTTATGCTTCATGTGTTATTTTAGTGCATGTAGTAATTCTTTTGATAACCAACTAATCTATTATTACAGCAAAATCATATCATATATATTTTATTATTGCTTTTTTAAGATCCAATCAATTCAGTAGAAGAGGTTTTATATATTTTTCCTCAACCTTCTTCTAAGCACCACCATCACAACTGTGTTTTGGAATACTCCATAGTATCATAGCTTATTACTATCCAAAAACATTTTTGGATACAATTTCGTAAAGAACTACTGCACAGTTACAGCATCAAGCAGTAGGGGAAGCAATTTGAAGTCAGTCAGTAGCCTAACCAATCTCTAGATTTGTTATGCTGAAGCAAAGAATATGCCATTGCTGTGTTGGCCGTTGGGATCCCCAGATCTCTTGTGATATTTTTCCTGTAAGATTTCATTAAAGACGAATTGTTCTTGCCTCCTTCTCCAAGGTTTACTCCTGTAAGCCCTGGAGAAATGGAGGCAATATCCTGAAGCAGCCAATAATTGAGGTTCAGAAATCTTTAATAACACGTATTCTATCCCTAGTGTGGCAGGAACTAGAATGCCGTATACATATTTGCCAGGTGACCAAAGGGCCGAAGATGGAGCTTCTGTTGATGATGATGATGTGTCTATGATAATATGTATTTATATGGGTCTGAAGCTGTCGTAGACAGCCTTTGCAACTTCGACAGCCTTATTTGTATAAAGTAGGTCCACTGGGTCTTCTAAGCCGATGTTAAAAAGTTTGGCCTGGGTTAATGGAGAGCTGAAGATGTGTTGACGAGACCGTGGGATGTCATCAGGACAATGAGGACAAAAGTTGGTGTAACTACACTGTCCATCCGCAGAAATCCTCATCCCCTTTAAGTGATTTGTCCTAAGTCTGGTTATGGTAGTCGATATGGCTCTGTCACAGTCCAAATCCGGAATGGAGTTTCTTTTAGCTTGTTGACCGATTAGTCTTCGGTCAGCAACAGCGTTGGCGTCAACGAGGGTCAGGGAGTTGGATGGCTGAGGAGAATTACGAGCCTTTGCAAGCTCATTGGCCTTCTTGTTATCAAAAATATTTACATGAGCCGGTATCCATTGTAAAATGCAGGATCTTTGAGCATCAATGATTTTGTTTGTGAGTTCATTGATTTGATGGTTAAGTTGACATTTGCCCTTCTGGATCGCCTGCAATGATGATCTGCAATCAGAGAAAATGATGATGCCTCTGGAACTCTGGTCCTCCCTTTAAGGAGGAAATTGAAGGAGCTTCTGTTGAAACTTAGATAACTTTAGTTTCACTTTAAGTTTAATTTATTAAAATGAAGTAATCACAGCTTTCACATGTGTGCTTTCTTTTTGTTCCATTCAAATTTAATATGATTTACCCTGTTCTATAACTATGCTTTTCTTTGTTCGGTAGTATGAGATTTTGAAACATTTCTGCCATAGAAATGTACTCTGTAACTATGTATTAAATGTATTTTATTATTAAAAAAATTGATCTATTTTTTTCTTTCTCTCTCAGGATGAAAGAGGACGCCTGATGAGAAGGGGCATCATGCGCTATGCAAATCTAGCCTTTGTCATCACCCTTACATGCATCAGCCCCTGTGTCAAAAAACGATTTCCCACCATGGACCACCTTGTTGAAGCTGGTTAGTAAATAGTCCGGAAATTTTGTTCTCTTTTATGCTGGAACAAGATTTTTTTTTTTTTTTTTTTTTGAAGTATATGTAAAGGTTTTATTCTTTTGCACATGTGAAGTGTACAATTGGATATAACCCTTTTTTTTTGTCCTGTACATTTTTCATTGTTTAAAGGTAAAATATAAACATGTAGATATTGTTTTATTATCATAGCTTACAATCCATACATTTCTGGTTGTTTAAGTAGGGGAACATGGGGCAAAATGAAATAGTGAAATATTTACTCTGCTTTTAGCTCCACCTATCAGGTATTATTTTAACTATTTAGTACTATACGTAGTCTATTCCAATAAAGAAAAAAATACCGCCAAAGATTAAAGTAGTTCGTAATACAGGCAATTTTAAAAAATTGATACTCATATTGTAATATTTTGTTGTAAATTAAATTTTTTTTTACAATAAAATGATAAAGTTCTTGTTATTAACATTTTAAATATTAATTGAGACCTTCTAATATTCAATGCAGTATTAATTTAGTTAATGTTAAGCTTTTTTGTATTTAAAAAAAATTGTACAGTTAGTCAAGTACATAAGGGGCAAAGTGGATGGGGAAAAGCGAAATAGTTTTTAATTTACTCACTCAACCATTTAATATAAATCACTTTCGTTTTCAATTATTGATTAATTCATTTACAATCCTTCATTTATTAATTGTATTTATTCATTCATTCACTTATTATATTATACATTCATTTTTTTACTCGCTCATTTTTTTTTCATATATTAATTGGTTTATTTAAGTATTCGTTTAATTATTTCATTATCTTTTTATTTATTCATTCAACCTTTTATTTACTGATTCTTTTGATCAAAAATATGTTTTATAATCGAATAGAAAATATTTCATTGGAAAAATATTTTATTTTTCACTTTGTTCCGTGAAAAAATAAGTAAAAAATTTCCGTTTTTTTTTTTTTTTGAAGACTCAAATTTACTGCCAAAAATTTAAAATACTGTTTCTATGCAAGTTTTATTATAAAATACAATGTTCCTTCTTTATGTGCTGCAATTGTCAAAACAAGTTTCCGATTTGTTCATTTTGAAAAAACTTGGTCAAATTAACCATTTTACTTTGCTCCACATTCCCCAATAACAGCTGTTTAAATGATACTCAATGTACAAAATATGGCCTTGTTCAAATGGGGTTGCTAGTTAACCAGACTGGTTGATCACAAATGTTGTTTGATGACATCATAGGTTAGTTTAGCGCTGTGATGCCCTACCTATGGCCCACAAAGCAAATATGTGTGCCCCATTGTTTTGTTTAATGTTAAAAATTGAAAACCACTTTCTTGAACTTCCCAAAAGAACTAAAAAACCTTCTTGGATAGGATTCAAAGATTGCCGGATTCAAAATACATCTCCACAAAATTGCAACAGAACTTTATCTTTTTCTTTTCTATATTTTGTTTTCATAGTCGCATGTGATTTGTCAAAATTTTAAATTTGTTGACTAATATTCAGGAATTTGTTTCTAGAAGACAGATAGCAATTTTTTTATTAATTAAATAACCATCAAGTATGGATCAGAGCAATTCTTGATTTGTAATTTTTCACCGTTTTCCATATTTTCCAGAATAACTTTAAATATTGTTTATGTTCTGGACTTGCAAGATTCATCTTAATAAGAGATGCAACCCACAGACAAGAAAAGGTTGGTCATTGCTGATTTAGTAAGTGTCTGTTTCGATGGCTGACCGGTTACTCTATTAACGCTTCTAGTCAGTGCTCAGTGAGCCCAACTTAACTGGTTGCTCTATTTGAACATGAACAAAATCAAACATCTTCCAACTACAATGCCAAAGTATTTGAAAGTTTCAAAACATGAAGTATGTTTAAAACTTTAAAAACTATGTAAAAAAAACCCAAATAGCAATACATATATATATATACATACATACATACATGTTTTAAGTCTTGCAGGAAAACTTCAATGCAAAAGAAAGCAAACTTATGAATGAAAAGACTTCTGACATTTATTTCTATTTGCTTTTTTAGCGTTGGTTTTGAATTTTCAACTTATTTTCAAATAACATTCATAATGGTGATTCATGCTCAGTTGTACTTGAATATCCAGTTTAGGGGCTGTCCACATAAATAATGTAACATTTTTTTCAAAAAATTTGAATCCCTTTCCTTTTTATAACAAAGTATCATGCTTCACCTTACCTCTCCCCTCCACTTGACACATGTCACCTTTTTCAAAAGAAGATTGTTATAAAAAGCATTTGATGTCACCCTTTTCCTCCTCGTCACAAACTCACAATTTCATGAACTCCTCTCCCCTTTTAAACAAAAAATCATTTGTAGACAGCCCCTTATCTATTGATTTTACTATCAATTTATTTCAAACTGCTATTAAGATTAGCACTTCAGAAAATTTTTGTACAAGTCGTTTTCATTTCAGGCATACTCCTACCCAATGAGAAAAAGATCATGGAACACCTCAAGACATCCCACTCGACATACTGGATGCCTCTGGTGTGGGCATCCAGCATTGCCATCCGAGCACGCAAGGAGGGACGCATTCGGGATGACTTTGCACTCAATACTCTAGTAGAGGTCAGTGTATGAATTATCTATGCTTTTCAAAGCAATAATAACATAATCCAAAAAAAAAAAAAAAATTTCAACTGCTTTTAAATTCCTTACTTGTGTTTGCTTTCTTCTATACATTGGTTTGTGAAATGGTTTTATGTATTGTAACTTTCATATGTTCACAGAATTTTTTTTAGATTTGTTGCTTTTCTGATTCAAGTATTTTTTCTTCAGGCTATAGCAAACTATCGATCCCTATGTGGTGGCCTCTACAACTATGATTGGATCAGCATACCTTTAGTATACACACAGGTTAACTAAATAATATTTTATGTTTCTTTCCGGGTCCTTTTGTTAACCATGTATTGCTGTATGTGAAATTTTATGTAATATTGGTGTATCTATGCATATATAGTGAATACATATAAAGTTGAAAGTCAAAAATATGCACAACTTGGGAAAAGTGGATGTGCGAAATTTCGGGGTTTCACGGATTTCAGGCCATAAACAAACTAACTTTTTAAGTGGTATCTTTAAACTGAAAAAATAATATAACAATAAAAAATTTGAAATATTCATGAATTACTTCACAGGACAATTGAATAATTTATAATCATAAAAAAAAGTTGTAACTAATTCGTTTAGCTTTCACTTAAAAAACTTTTAAACCCAAAAGTAATAATTGCTCTTGGAATAACCACCACTACAAAGAAACAAAACCCAATAAATTGTTCCAATTTGGAAATACTTGGTATTTATTTTCAATAGTTCAGGCAGTTGTTTTGAATTGAAATGTCCAAAATCATCCACATTACTTTTACATGCTGAAATCTTTATTTTTGGCTTATTTTCGTGTTATTTTGATGCCACTTTTCACGTGAAATATTAGCTATTTGTTCTAACTCTGCAACAATCTTTTAGCATCTGTTTCCGGTCTACAATATTTCTTATTATTTCTTCAGTAGTACACAATATAAAGCATATTGAGTAGAAATACCAGCATATATTTTGAATGAATATGTTTTTATTAAAATATAAAATAACATAGTCAAAAAGCACTAATTGCAGAGTACTGCAGACAACTGTTTCAGGGTTTACAAGGGACTCCTTTTTCAATGCAAAAGAAATTTGCTTATGGATAAAAAGACATTCAACAAAAGAGCTTTTGTTAGATGTCTTTTCATCTATTAAGGGCCATGCATTAATTAAGTAAGGATCGCAACCGAGAGGGGAGTTGGAAAAATCTCTACATACCCTTACTTGGGGGAGGGCGGTGGGGATCAAACCCATTCTTACATAAGATTCTCCAAGTCTGTATTTTACATAAGAAATCGCGCGTTCAAGTAATTTGGCAGGGAGGATATTTCATCTGTGCCTAGAAGGTAAAACGTATTTGGATGAGGTGTTTTTTATTCGCTTTACAAAGAATGAATAGTTAGTATTAAGTGAAAAAAAGAATTGCACTATGTAAATCATGTTTTTTTTAAATTAGTATCGCATCACACACACAAAAAAAAAAATGTCGAAAAAAAATCAATCTAGATTTTAACTTTTTTAATAAATATTTCTTTACAAAAAAAGATTTAATGAATTTAATAACAATTCAAGTGATGTAAGATTTGTTATTTTATTATTTTGAGAAGTGAAATAGAATCTTACATAAGAATAGGGAGGAGGGTTTTCAAAAATCTTACATTTCCTTACATAGGGGGAGGGGGATCGAAAATTGCTAAAATCATCCTTACGTAATTAATGAATAACCCCTAAGCTCATGAATTAGTCTATTTAAGTTTTAAACTGTGCTCCTATTACAACAAATACCGATAAAACGAAATATCCATTTCAACAAATTAAATTTTCTGTCCTGATTTAATCTGTAGTACATTGCTTGAATTCTATTACAACAATTAAACTTTGCAGGCTGTTGAAGTTCAATGTAACGGGCATGGACGCCCATATGCAAAGTTGCAAGGGGGGGCTCAAATATTTCCCCCAAGGTTTAACTGGATATTTTCCCCATGGAAACTGATTTCAGGACAGATTAGAGTCATTAAAATTTGACATTTTTAATAACTTATTTATTAATGGCTGAAGAAGTAATGTTTTTACATTTTTTGCAAAGAAAGCTACTAAAAGCAAGGAAATTCTAATTTCAGAGGGGGGCTCGAGCCCCTCCTTGCCCCCCTATGTGGACGTTCTTGGTAACAGGATTTCTCTGTATTTCCAGTTGAACTCAAAACTTAATTCCTATTTGTTAAAATCTGAAATAAAAATTTTACCTTAATTCCTCTATTTATTTCAAAGATTATAGCCTTTTATTTCATATATGTCCACTTTACATCACCTGACCTCATACAATATTCATTTGTCTTAAGATGTTTTTTTACCACCCACAGTTGATGCAAAATAAATATTTTACAAGCTTCTCTTGCATTTACTCTAACACATTCTCTGAATATATGTCAGGTGGTGACCCTTGTGGTGTACACCTACTTCCTATCTACTCTGATGGGTCGGCAATATTTGGATCCTGTTCAAGGATATCCTGGTTATGATGTGGATCTGTATATTCCAGTCTTCAACTTCTTGCAATTCTTTTTTTACATGGGATGGTTGAAGGTGAGTCCTTTCTCAATTTGATTATGCAAAACTAAGAATATTAATGTTTTTCCTTTTTCTTTCTTTCTTTTCTTTTTTTTTTTTTTTTTTGTACAGTGTTTTAGACCAGTGGTTCCCAAACTTTTTAGACCACGGAATCCTTTCTGATATACTTTTACTTCAAGGAACCTCATTTTTATTTATGAATAAGAGACAGAATGTTTACAATATAGGAGTCAATTTCGGTTACTTGTTGTTATGCCACTCGGGAACCCGAGCTCGAGTGGCGAGGCTGCTCGATTTAAGGCAGAGAGTTACAGCTTCCGTTTTAATGGATCACCTATTTAGGTGGAAGCCTGATCTGGCTCAAACAGCAAACGATTGATGACAGCACCATCTATGGGCAGTTCAATAATTTCGAACCAAACCAGAAACCGACCCAGAGGTATCGTTTCACTTGGAGGACTTTGTGACTACAAATATATTTTAAATCTCCCAATTAACTTTAATGAAATGGTGGATCTTCGATTGGCTAGGATCGAACCAGAGACCCTCCAGTCATAAGTTCGATGCTCTACCGATCATGCCACCACGGCCTGTCAGTTTCTTCTATGTATAAAAACTACTGGTTTTGTGAAATTTTTCGTATTTTGACTAATTGACACATTTTAAGTCACACTGAACCTATTTTTGCATTTTTAGAAAGTATTTGTCCATTTGATCCATGTCCCTGGTATTGATTTTTTTTTCCCTTTAAACTCGTGGAAAATATTAAATTTATACAACAGCAAACTCGTGGCGGAAGCCTTATTTTCTTTATGACTTTCATGCAAATCTGAGGGTTTGGCAGAACCCACTTTGGGAGTTGCTGTTCTAGACACATTGTGCTTAAGAAGACAAGGAAGTAATATTAATAAGTTATATCAGGGCTGTCCAACTGGGGGCTCAACAACACATATTGTGCGGCCCGCAAACTTCTTATTCAGCCTATTTCTTTTTTTGACGTTTTATGGTGTCAAGAAGCATCCGAGACATCCATTCTTGGTCAAGCCGGGTTCCCCGAAATTTCCTCTTGATGGCTCTTTTACTCCTTTCATTGTATTGGGAAAAAAAGGTACAGGACATCTACAGGTCAAGGTCCAGCAGTCCTACCCTGCGCACTGGTGCAAACTAATTCCTAGAAATAGTATTGCCTCGTGTTGGCAGGGAGAGAGGGAGGGAAGAGAGAAATTTGTTGATTTCGAAAAAGAAATTGAGAACTTGCTCTTGTCAACTGTCTACTCTTTTAAGTTGATGATATTGCTCTGACTGGTTGCGACACATGTTAGGTTCTCAGATAAGCTTGCAGCTTAAGCTCCTGCCCTTGTAAAGAAGGCAGATCGGTCTCAGTTTTATCATTAAAATGTAAGCAAATTGTTTTATAATCCTTCTATTTCATTGTTTTATAATTAATAATTCAGCTATTAATTGTTATTGTGTAAGAGGTTATTGTTCAACTTTTTCAAACTGCGGCCCTCCATGTGATGAGTGACCGGAATTCTGGCCTATGGGCTCTTTTCAATTTGACAGCCCTGAGATATACATGGTGAGATCTAAACGTAATGAGCCTTTGTTTAAAAAGACAAATTTTTTGAGCTAATCCGTACAACTAATTAATAGTTTTAAAAACAGGCACCTCCTGCAACAATGTATCTATGTAGGCGGCTTTTCCATGATTCAAAGGCATCCCTAAAGTCCTGTTCTGAGATATTTGCAAGGGCTGCCTTGACGTGCTTGGATGTCCTCGACGGAGTTGAAACGTTTCCTTTCCAGCGCTGATTTTAATGGTGGAAATGAGACGTCAGGAGGCCACAAGCCCAGACTGTAGGAAGGTTAGGACACCACAGGAGCATCGACTCAGACCTTCTTCAGTCAGAATTTTCAGCACAAGTTAGGGGCAGACTTTCTGCATGTGCAACTTCTCTGTAACAATGAATTGCACCGTTGTCTCCAATAAGTCCAGGGATTTTGCTGCTTAGTAGAGACTCAAACGCCAGTCCGTGTTTAAAAATTCACTCTCGTTGTACATTCACGTCAGTATGGGCTGAGGAAGGGGGGTGTCCAGACGGGGATTCGTCGGTCACCGTTTCCCCGCCTTATGAAAGGCCTTGTACCACTTTTCTACTTGCGAATAGAACAGACACTCAGCTCCAAATGCCTGTTAAAGCTTTGCAAATGTTTGGGAAGGAAACTGGAAGCAAAATTTGATCTCTTTGCTTTGCTCTGACGAACTTTCCATATCGCCGTGTCACGCACCACCATATAGGGGTTACTGTTAAAGCTGATGGTACCGCTCCAAAAGCTGGGAGGTAACTGACCTGCGTTGCACTGTAAAGCCAACAACCCCCACCGCTGTCGCTATCAAGTGGAGCGAGCTGCAAGGTGTGCATGTATCAGTATAACGTGAGGCTCATTACTTTTGGATCGTACCATGTATGTAATTTAAATAGACTTCAGACATTGTCCTAGTTTTTGTTATTTTTTTAAATTTTATTTTGCTGTGCCTCAGTTTTTCCCTTTTTCTTAGGTTGCAGAAACTTTAGTGAACCCTTTTGGTGAAGATGATGATGATTTTGAAGTCAACTGGATTATTGATCGAGATATACAGGCAAGTTCTCATGCATTTGATAAAAATTAATTTCCTTTAAATATAAAATGGGGACATGAAATATGATCTTTTTAACAATGACTCAGCTATGTTTGAATGATTTTGCTAATCATGATATTATTTATACTTAATCTGACAAAAATGGAAAGGCTTTTAAGGTAAACATACATGCAGAATTAATGAATCTGCGAATGTTCCAAATAAGATGTTGAAATGTAAAGATTGTTATCGCCAATGTTTTTAAGTTTATTTCAACACTCTTCTAAAATATTATTGTGGTTAGCAAGGGGAGAGACAACCCCTCTGAGCCCGGGGCTCAGAGACTCAGACTTGTTCTGAGCCCGGGGTTGACATGTCGTTTGCTGATTGGTTGTTTGTTGTCTTGTGTCCTGAATTCCTATTGGTTGGTCCTCTTTGGTATAAATACCAGTGTCCATGTGGTCGTTGTCAGTTCTCTCACGACTTTCGGTTGCGTTGGTGAGCTTTTTGCTCTGATGAAGAGACTCCATTGTAGCCTTCAAATAGCTATATGCTGTATTTTCTTCAAAATTTGTGCTTTATTTGCGTTGGTTTTTCACTTTAATCATATTGTAGCACAAAGCTTATATGATTATTTTTCGTTTAGTTTATTATTATTTTGCTAAAAATTGCATTTGTGCTAGACAGTATAATTTGTGTGCCATAATTTATCTTTTGTTCAATATTTTTTATGTAATGTATTTTTATTGTTTTCCTGAGTTTCAATCCAAATTAAACTGCAATGAGTTAAAGATCTTAGGAAATTATTGTACTGATTATCTCATGCAAAGAACAGAAACAAAAGTCGTCAAAAGTGGCTGATGAAGTAATAGAAATTACAGCAAAGATCATGGGTGTTTCAATCGTCATTAAATCTGAACATTTTTTAAAGTGCTTGAAAAATTCCTGATGTCTGATCAAAATAAAGTTGTTTTTTACATACAAATGCATTGAAAACAATGTACAGGAAAATCTCCTTTTTATTACCTAAACTATTCATTTAACCTTGCCGCAAGTACAAATTTTGTTTCTTATCAAACAACAACATGTAATTGTGTAATAAATATTTACATTGCAGTAAAGAATCTGCAACTTGATTGCAGTAGGATTGACCTTGCGTGGATTATTGGTTTATAGATTTTGTAACCTGTCCTGCACATTTTTGTGATTTGTTTGAGGTTAGCTAGAGATTTTTTTGTGAGGAAATTTCAATTTCTAAATGTATTTGCGAAAAATTGTTTATTTTTTCTTACATTGGTTCACCTAACTTATATTCACACTCCCTGTAGCAGACTTTTTTATTTCAACAGTTTACAATGCAGAATAAATAAAACACAAAAATAATCTGTAAGGTAAATTAACATTAAATTATTCTAAATACTTACATAACTAATATTTCCCTTTTTATAAATCATCACTATGGAGTGTCTGAAACAAAATGCTGAATTTAAAAACAAATGAGCTGCTTAGCTTACTGAAGTGCAGGTAGCTGCCATAGCAAGTGTTTTGACCTCTCAGTCAATGAGGGAAGACTCCTGCATAGATTTACGCACCTTTTTTGTTTTACTTTTTCTATCTTTTTTAATCTGAAAACTTTTTCTACTCTAAATTCAAAAAGTTTTTGCACAAAGCAAAAAAAAAGAAAAAATCAGAAATAGTGTGCAGGCAAAAGTTTGCTTTTGTTGAGTGTCTTTTCATCCATAAACTGACTTCTTTTGCACTGGAACAGGGGTTCCTTGTTATCCCAAAGCACCTGTTTGCTTTTTCTAGCATATTTGTGCATATTAACGTTGGACTTTTATCTTTTATCAAGCAAATGCATTATTATAAATTACAGTAAAACCTGTCTACAACGATACTGTTGGAACCTAAAAAAATATTGTAATAGACAGGTTATCGTTATAGACAGTTTGATTATTCATGCTGACATTTTGCTGGGGCCAAAAAAAAAATCGTTATCGACAGGTTATCGTTGTAGACAGTATCGTTATACAGAGGTTTCACTGTATATATTTTTTCTCTTATTATAGGTGTCATACTTGATAGTGGATGAGATGCACCAGGAACACCCAGAGTTGTTGAAGGACCAATACTGGGATGAGGTGCTGCCAGATCTTCCCTACACTGCAGCGGCAATGCCCTTCTACACAGAACCACCTATGGGATCTGCTGCAAACCTTGTGTGAGTAAAAATCACAGCTTTGTGTAAGTTAATCAGCCAGATTAAAGCTATTGCTTACATAAAAATCATTATTTCTAACTGATAACATCATTTCTTTAACAAGCAGGGGAGATTTTTATGAAATTTTTGTATGTTAGTTTTAATTTTTTCTAAGTTAACTTTTTATAACATTTTATTTTTCTGAGTTATTACTGAAACCGAATGGCTGTTTAAATATATTTTAAAGAACAAGATGTTTTTTTTTTTTTTTTTGTTTTTTTTTTCATTTACAACTTGCAAATTTATGTTTTACTTCATATTTTAATCAGTTATTTTGTTTCTAGGGATACATTTTTTTTACTGTTTTATGAATGAGATTGGAGTGAAAAATATATTGTTATTTTGTTTGAAAGTAAACTTTAGATTGAAAAACTACTTCTATACATAGAAAATTAGGTAACGAAACAGTTTGCTGACAGTTGCAATCAGTTAAAGAAAGTTACAAAAAGATGCAAGCAAGTGTAACTGCATAGGTAGCTATTACAAAAAGTTTGATAAACAATCAACCAGCTGGTTGCTTATGACAGTTATTTTCTTATTAGTTGGCTTTTTTTGCCTGCAATCAAAACAATTGGCCGTCAGTTTTTCTTTTTCTTTTTTTTAATGTGAGGAGAGTTGGCAAAAATTAAAGAAAAAAAGAAACCGTGAGTTGGCGTGTGTTTTAGCGACTCTAATTCCTCAGCCATGGTTTTGAGCTGTGACATTGCTCATCTACATTTGTGATGTATAATTTTATTGCATTTTGAAAATATTATGTCTCCCATACATTTATTTTCATTAATTTATTAAAGAATTTCGCTCACTTTCACCCCACTCTCTTGATGATTCCTTTGTTTGGTTTGCTTTGTGAACTATATACTGCAGAGCATTCAGATAATAGCTGTTGAATTTTGTTGAGCTTTTTTCTCACTGAGGAACAAAAAATTTGTAAAGCGTAAGTCATTGTAGTTTAATAGTAATTTGGAAATAAATCTATGAAAATCAGACTTGTCACCAAGCAAACAAAAATTCAAGGATAAATCAGGAAACATTTAGAAGTTTGAAGCACTCTGAATTAAAGTTCACCGGAACGTTTCAAAATGTGACTGAAGTAAGTAAAAAGTTCAAAGTTGCATATGGGCAGGTAGATATGAGTTTTGCATTTGTCTTGTTTCAATTTTCATTTCTGGGGCAAATACTCAAAGCCTATAGTCACTATTCATTGAGGATTACATGTATATAAGTAACATTATCTAAATTTAATATAAATATTATAAAAATGGATTAACTGTCTAAGTAGTTCATTAAGAACATATGAATAAAACCATGTCAGAAGTTTTGCTGAATTTAAAGATTTACCATTGCTTTCAATTAACCTTGAGAAATAAAAAAATATATAGTTAGTTATGTTATTAAGGAATATTTATAATTACTTGTCTTTGGTATTGTTTTGAGGGGAAATTTTTCTACATTGTGTTCTATTAGAGCTTGAATCAGTCAAGTTTTTCAAAACCGAAAACAATCTCTTACTTGAAATTGAATGAAATGATCGAAAAGTTAAATTGCAATGTTAAATTATGATGGCATAATTTTCAAATTACCTGAAGGACTGGCAATAATCTTTGCAACTTGTATCAGAAGAAAATGTAGATTTTTTTGAATGAAAAGAGATAATTTTTAATATTGGGTGCCTATTTTTAGAGTGATATTAAAAAAAGAAAGAAGGTTGAATAATGTTTCAGCAGAAGCCGTTGTGTTTCAATAGGATAGTTAATTTATCTAGATATTATGTTTATTGATTTATATTCTTGTAATCTGATAATTTTTTTTCTTTTCAGAATACCTCCTCATGAAGCTGAATTTGTTCCTCTAGAAACAGTAATAGAGGATGATGATGAATTGGAGGTTGTCAAAGTATGTTTTGTTTTGCTTCTCTTTTTTTTTTTTTTTTTTTTCATTTTTGATTAGTTGTATCAGGTATCATATACTGATGAAAACTGTTACATCTGATTATGAATATTATTCTTCTTAAATGGCGATTTGTATTTAGAATTACCGAACATGCTGAATGAGAAAGAAGCTGAAGAATCTCTTATATTTTGTAATTTTATTTCAACTCAAAGGCTAATTAATTATAGCAAGCAATAAGCTTCTAATTATTTCTAACATAAATGCTTTGCAACGTTTATGAATTCAGCTGTTAATGTTCCTTCTTCTTTTACCCCCCCCCCCCTCCCCCTCTTAAGAAAACTATTTTTATGCCAGTAGTTTCCACAATTAAAAGTTAAAAATGGGAGTCGGGAGTGAGATTTTGTTACATGGCTTAAAATAAGGCTTTTAAAAGATTTTTAGCGGGCCATGCAGATCAGCTTCCTGGAAGGCATATAGCCCATGGATCATTGGTTGGGTACTACTGGTTTGCATTATGATATAACTGGTTAAGTCTGATTCATTACAGTGATTCGTCAAATTTCTTGTGACCTTTTCCAAAATGCCAGGAATATGTTTTTGAAACATGCATAGTTGTATTTCAAATTAAAGCTATTTTCTTAAAGTAATTATACCTAAGCATTAGTTTTTTTTTTTTTATTTTTTTTTTTTAAACTTAAATGCTTTGAAATGATTTAAATGCATTTATTACTGAACTCCCTGGCCAAATCATGCTGCAATCCAGTTTCTTCAAGCTGTGAAACATACAAAGAAAATAATTTTATTTAATTACCCTTTCTCCTTTTTTGGTCCCATTGCTGTGGTGCCTTCTCGTCTTCCCCATGGAGAGCAATGAAAAACAATACACAAATTAAAATTCAACTATCAAAGTAAGCATAATGATGAACACAAAATGCTCAAAAAACCTGGAAATACATAGAACTTGTTTTATTTGCAGGTGAATGGGATTCCTTGTAAAGGGACGAAAGCATCTAGCCTTCTCTCTCACAATCTGTCTGGCAGCTCATACAGTGGTCTCTCCAAGCTGGGCCATTCCTTCCACCCCAGATCTTATGAAAAGAAAGGCATCTTCACCATGATGCAGGATTTATTTAGCAGAGAACCTTCCGGTAAAATTCATTAACTCACCCCCAGCACCTGGGGTGCCGCCTAAGGCGGCAGATTTTAGGGGCTACAAATTTCAAAGTTTAAATGTTTGTTTTTTAAAGTATGAATATATGTTTTAGCACCATGAGGTTCACTGCTTCAGTGCTTAAAAATAATAATAATTTCTAGTGTGTACCAGTGCTTGGGTATGCAAAATGTAGTTCAGAATTTTAACAAGAAATCAGGGTTGGCTTTTTGCCGGCAGAAACTGGTTTTTGCCCTGCCAATGGCAGAAACTGGTTATAACCGGCAAAAACCGGCAGAAACTGGCAAAAACTAGAAAACGTTTTTAATAGCTCTAGTAATTACTTAATGACAGGCAAATTAAGTAAAATAAAAAATATAACTCCATTTCGTCATTGCAAAAACTTAATATAATAGTTATTTAATAATTTGTGTAAAAATATGTTAAATAACAAGACTGACATTTCCAAAGCAAAGTAAAATTTATCATAGTTGAAATTGCTATGTGTTAGAAATTTTAGCCTTGTAATGTTGTAAGTAATAAATTTTTCAGTTTGTTGTGTATAATTATCTTGTTTGCATTTAATATAAAGTGTTATATATATATATATATATATATATAGATCAAATATTTAAATAAATACAAATTTGTTTTATTTCATTAAACTCTAAAATTCAAGAACTTCTCATTTTACACTTAATATAACTGAATAAAGCTATTCTCAAAGAGCTTAATCAAGCAGTTACTGATAATCATTTACTCGCCTATATCCAAAGTACTTGGGAGTAAATTTATCATGTAATCAAGAAGAAAGTGCCAGCACTTTACTCACAAATATTAACCCTGATTATGTACCTTATACCAATGCTTTACAAAACAAATTGACCCCTTTTCCCCAAAACCTATTTTTCCATTCACGTTTTAACAACTACTCCAAATACCGCATGGTAGTCTAGTTTGAAAAAATGTTCTATAGATGAAAGTTATGTGAATCTTGCTTGTTCTTTGAGGATAATGCCAGCTAGTTCTGCTGGGATTGAAAGAATTTTCTCAAATTTCTCCATTGTGCACAACAAATTGGGAAATTGGTTAGGTTTAGAAACAGCGTCAAAACTTTTATTTTGTTACAGGCTGCTGCAGTGGGAAAACAATGTAAAATTTGATTTTGAATGGTGATAGTGTTGTAAATAAATTGTATTTGGGTTAATATTTAATTATTTTTCTTATACATTTTCTATTGTATGTCAGGAGTTGCATTTATGTCATTTTTTGAGTTTCTGCCAGTTTCTGCCATAAATGTGGCAGAAAGGGGTTTTTGCCATGCCGGTTTTAACCGGTTTCTACCAGTGGTTTTTACCGCCTCGGCAGAAACCTGCCAACTCTGCAAGAAATTCAATTTAATTTTAGAGGTGGCAAATTGCGTGATTTAAAAGTCTTTTGAAATTATTGTTTGTTTCAGTACCATAAGAGACAGTACTTTAATGTTAAAAAAGATAATTTAAAGTGTGTACCAGTTCTAGGACATGCAAAACCGAGTTTGAAATTTAATTAGAAATCACTTTAATTTTAAGCACATTACAATTATTTTTATTTTATTTTAACAAATATTATATATTATTTTATATTATTACTAGCTGCATTTCTCGGTTTTGCCCGATCTACCTTGAAAATAAATATTGTGTCAAGTGAGGTATATTCAGCAATCAGGCTTAAATAAAAGAAAAAAAATCATGCAAAATTTCTCTTAAAAATGAGAAAGATGGATTAAAAAGCATAACCATGGAAACGCAAAATAAAATAAGTTTAAGAAAAGTGATTAAGTTGGAAAGAAACAATGGATTGAAAAAGCGTAACTGTGGAAATGTGGAAATAAAATGGTTAACAACTTGAATGCAAATGAGATGTTTCAAATTTTGTTTGAAAAGACTTGTAATTTTTTATCCTTTTAAGATAGAAGCTTAGTTTTTGAACCATAGGTCGCGGTAGATTTAGAGAGAAAAAAATGTCGCTCTATTCAATGGTGTCAACTGTTGGACAATTCCTTCACTTTTTATTGTTTTTTTAATGAAGAAAGTAGTGCCTAAATTTTAGCTAAGCCTAAAAAAATTCAAGCTAAAAACGCAAATAACTCCCACTCTAATTAAGTTAGAGCATTGAAACAAATTGCGTACAACACGGAAAATTCTATTCTTTCCAACGATATGTAATATTAATGTGTGAAAGTAATTTTTCACACCCCATATTCGGCAATTTATGTGAAAATTGAGCCTAAATTAGAATTTAAAAAAACTACTAGTTCAATTTTTTTTTTAACCAGTTTGCAAACCTTTCCGGGGCTGAAAGAAAGATACTGAAAATTTCAGCGAAATCGGCCGTGTGGTTCTCGAGTTTTGCGTGTTTACACAGATGCTTTTTGGAGACTTCATTTTATACTATGTAGAGATTATTATTATTCAATGGGGGGGGGGGAGACGGCACTTTTCAATCTCGCCTAGGGCGGCAGAACTTCTAGAGCCGACCCTGCAATAGCTGCCATGCCAACCTTCTGCCCTATAATTTTCTGTGATTTCCCCACTCAAAAATGGCGCAGTGTTCTGTCCGTTCTGCTTTAAATCATAGTCACAAATAGTGTAGTTTTATGATGTTCAGTCTGAGATGTTTTTAAATGCTCTTGTTTTTTGTAGCATGAGAAAATTCAACCTCTGAATCTTCACTGTAAAATCCACTTCCTACAAAAAAAAAAAACATATATTCAGTTTAAAATATTTCAGTTCTGTAGTTTAATTGCTGTCAATGATTTTTCTGACAAATAGTCTTCTTGCCAGTGAACTTGGATAGCATTTACACTAGTCTAGGAGCAAGATGGAATAAATATATGAAAGAAAAAAAAAGAGTACATAGTGCTTGCTGTTAAAATTAGCTGTTACTGCATCTTTATCGAATTTAATCTGATATATAGTTGAGACAAATACTCCTTTGCTTTTTTTTTTTGCTTGATTTTGTTTCCCTTTAATGATTTGAATTATTGAATATATTTCTATTGATGGATACTGACCATCTTTTGAATCAAATTCTTGTTCTGTTTTTTTTGGGGGGGGAGGGGGGAATCAGCTGGTAGAAATTAAGGCAAAAATTGAAAAGTTTAGCCACTTTTTTGGAAAATTAGTTGAAAAGAATTAATTTAAATACAATAAATGTGTTTTAAAAATGATTAGAAATGTACAAACTTTTTCCTCATATTTGTGTGTGTGTGTGTGTGTTTTTTTTTTTTTTTTTTTTTTTAATTATTAATAGAAATGTATGCTAAGTTTTTGTGTACTTACTGTGTATTAAATGCTTTGTGTGAAACAACTTGCAGGTTTGTAATCATGAAGAAATTCTTTGGCAAATTATTAAAGAAATTCTATAGTGATAGGCAAATAGTTTGCCTATTTTAGTTTAGCATGTAACTTATTTAAATTAGTAGATGCAGTAAAATCTTAGAAAATAGTTGGTCCTTGATAACACAATTCAAGTGCTTAGGAAAATTTATTGAAAAATTGTTAACTGACATGATAACTTTCAGTGCGAAGGAAAAAGAGAATCTGGAAGGCTCCTTCTAAAGAGAGCACCATTGACCCTTCGCTTTCATGTGATACTTCTGGCCCTCCTACACCACTGGAACTCAAGACACAGCGAGATTTCAATGTAAGTGTAAAAGTAATAAATATTCAGCATCTGTTTGAAATATTTTAAAATTAGTTTATAAAATTCAAATTTAAATTGTGCAGGGTTCGTACGGGTCATGGAAATCCTGGAAAGTCATGGAAAAAAAATAAGCAAATTTCAGACCTGGAAAAGTCATGGAAAATTGAAATTTTCATTTAAAGTCATGGAAATTTATTTAAAGTGAGGGAAAAATGTCCTGGTCAAAGAGAAAGTAACAGTAGCTAAAAGAGCATTAGAAACTTGGAGTTATTTAACAGTATTGATCATATAAAAGCTAATAAAACTGGAAAATTGAACAATCTTAAAAACAAATTTGAATTTTGAAATCTCATTCCATCCATTTCTGTAGCAGCCTCTTGTCTTTTTTTGCAATGTGATTTTACTGCTTGGACATCACTCATCTTGAATTTACCATTATTTTCAACACTTCTAATATTTTATATTCTGTAGCAGAAAACTTGCACGTTCTTGATTTTGCTACGCCCACTCAAAAAACGCAATTCAATTGCATCCGAATTCATTTCCATCACTCGTGAAACTTTACTATTAAATTTGTCAGCGTTTATCTTAATTTGTTGAAGGTTTTAGAAAATAAAGATCTTTAGTTAGGCGATAGAATACAGAAATAGGGGAATTCTAATACTCTAAAACGGTAGTCCCCTACATACGGTTCGCAAAAATAATCCATGTGACCCACTGCTGCGTTCAATATCAGGAATCAAACACTATGTTCTGGAATTCCTGAACCGATTAATTTATATGCATTTGAAAATGTGCAAATAAACAAACAAGTACACTTGAATGAAAAGATTTATTAACTTCTGAATTTTTTGTTTAAATAAATATCTGATTTAGAAACATGAATTTCGAAAGAATGCAGCTTTACTTTAAAGAACCAAAAAGCTGTCAAGTTATGTGGATGATTAAATGCACTGTTGACACTAAAAGACAACCTTTGAAGCAAATTTATTGAAACTTATTACTCATTCAATTTTTGTCCCATTCATTTTTATTCTGCCTGTTAATAAAAAAAAAATATGAGACATTTAAGCATCATTATATTCAATTCACTCTATTTTTACTTTACTTAAATTTATATGATGCAGAGAAATAAGAATAGTTTAGTTTTTTAGGTGAACGCTTATACTTTTTCCATCGCAAGCTTCTAAGAGGTAGTATCATTCACATAGCAGTTTTGCTAATAGTCATTTCCAAAAATGGCAAGTTTGACGTTAAATAGTGCTATTCTCATTATGTAACAAGGTCATGAAAATTTTTATGGAGTCATGAAAAAGTCTTGGAAAAGTCATGGAATTTTTTCATCCGAATAGAGTATGAACCCTGATTGTGGTTTCATACATTCAAATTTAGCTTTTAACATGAGTGGCTGGTGAATAAAATGTGCTAAAACATTCCACTCACACTAGAAGTCAACATAAAAATTTAAAATTTAAAAGAGAAATTCATCCTATAACCTTAGCGTTTGATATACATTCACTTCCATATATGAGTTTCGTAGTAGTCCTTATTAAATATCCAACATAATCTAAGTTTGAGAGCATCCAATGCATAAATTTTATTTCTGGTTAGAAAAATTGAAAAATGTTTATCGTTGACAGGGCTGCGGAGTCGGTAGGAAAATGGCCGACTCCCACTACTGGATTTTGAAACGCCAGACTCCGACTCTGGATTCATTTATTTTTATTTTATTGTTTTTTTTTTTTTTTTCAATTCCCTCTCTTCCTTCAGGGGAAAGGGGGAAACCTCTAAACAGAGATTGGAATATTAATTCCTTTTTATGAAAATTCTGCATTTTGAATTTTATTATAAACCTAAGATGCATACAACGTTAGAAAGTCAATTTGAAAATCAAATTTTCCAATAGTTACAATGTTAAAAGTGAGATGACTTAAAAATCTCATTAAAAAAAAAAATTGAATAGGATTACTTTTAATTTGCCCCCCCCCCCCCCCCCGTTAATGTTTAACAAATAGATATTGAGCCAATCATGTGCTTTCAATTCTTGAAAGCTGTAACTTGAGAGAAAAAAAAGCTTTTTTTTTAAGTCTTATGTTCTTGAGAGCTGGTGGTTTGCTCCGGGTGACACCCATCTGGTGGATGACACCCCAAGCTAATTTCAGAGTTTATAAGAAAAATAAATATTTCAATTCTGTAAATTTTCCCCATTACATTTCAAACGATATTTCATCAATAAATTTTCAGCGAAAATAGAGCACTTCATTGCGGAAAGAGGCCAGGTACATACACGTCAGGAGCGAATTTTACTCAAAATGTTGTGTTATACAACTTTGTACGAATAGCTTTTGCTATATCTATATTTCTTCTTCTCTAAATTTTTAATTTAAATTTAGTTGGCTGCTTTAGTATTAACCTTAATATGAAGATTTTAAGATGAACTGCAATTATTGAGTGTTTTTACCAAGAAATCATTTACACATATTTTGTTCCATACTTTTTAGTGAGAACAAAGTTTATAGAAATAGTCTTAGTCTTAGTAAAAAAAAAAAACATTAGATATATTTCATCGGATCTTTTGGATTCGTGCTTTTGCGCCAGAACTTATTTGAATTTGCCAAACACCCTCAAAACTTTTCACTTGAGCTACGGGCCTTGACTTACTAAATTGTAACATTCCTTTTACTATTTTGTAACTGCGATCGAACAAAACACTATATTTTTATTTGAAAGTGATTACTTGAAAATGTTATGCAACAAAACTGTTTGCTGACAGTTGCTGTTAGTTAAGTTAAAAAGCAAGCAAACTAGGGGACGGATATAGAAAGTTCGGTAAACACTCAAGCCAGTTGATTGTATAATGGCAGTTATTTTCTCATTAGTAGCTTTTTATACATGTAATCGAACCAATTGGTAGTCAGTTTTAGAAGAATGCAAGGAGAATATGTGAAAATGAAAGAAAAAAAGAAGCCCAGAGTTAGAGTCAGAATGTTTTCTAACGACTCCGACTCCTTTATTCCAAAATCAGTCTGACTCCGGCTCCACAGCCCTGATTGTTGAAGTTGTCTGTCTCGTAGATGATATATACTGATGTTTGGAAATGCTGAAATTGTACTGGAATTTTATTGAAGTTCTGGAAAAATATTTTTTAATATTGAATGGAATGATGTGAACTGGTGATCAAAATATATTGTAGTCTACAATAACCCAGGCAGAGATCAACATTTTTCTTTTTCAAATGGAAATACTTTTATCAAACAAATTTTTATGTTTCATACTTAATTTTACACCCCAGAGTTAAGCTATCAAAATTTGAAAGTATCAAGTTATTTTGTGCTTTGACTCAAATTGAATTTCTAAGCTCACTTACTTATGCATACATTTTGCAGTTAAGGAGGCAAAAATGAATTTTAACATCACTTTATATTGTATATAGAACTAAAAGAAAACATTGGATGGACTGGAGAGCTTGTCTGTATTTTTATTAGCCAGCAGGAAATCTGAATTAAATGAAAAAAATAAACAAATGTGCAATGCTTAAATTACATTTCTTTTTTTTTAATTTCAAAATATGTCTCTTTTACACCATGTCCAGGATGACATCTTTCGTTTGTCTGACTTGTCTCTGGCTGACTCCCGTGGCACAGGCATTGCTCAGAGTCCTGGAATCTTGGGCAACCTGCAAATTGCAGATTTTTTCGGCCGTCTACGTTCAGACAGGTCCAGTCATCGAGCATCTGGTCATGTATCAACACCTGGCGCTCGTACTCTTGGTAGTGAGGCTCCAGATGATGAAAACGTCAGAACTCCCGGTATCCTGAAAAAGCAAAGAGCAGGAAGCCTCAAGCAGTTTTTTCATTCTGGGAAATACCATGGATCGCAGAAATCCCTGATAGATCCTATGCATCTGAATTCTGGATCAAGCAGGCGACTAACTGATGAGGATTCTGAGGTTTATTTTGATTTTCTATTATGGTTATGCTTAGTTTATGCTTATTAAAATTGCTTAGGTATTCAATAATTTGAATACTCAATACATAGAATAAATGTTTTTTCTTTCGTAAATTGTACTATACACTATAGCAACCCATTTACATTGGTATACTATTCACAATGGATTTTAATAAGAGGATTTGTTTTTATTGAAAATGGTTGTATACTTAGTGTTTCTTTTTTTTTTTTTTTTTTCAGTTGGTACCTCATAGCATGTAAAACAGTTTCTTTGCAATTTTTTAATCCTTAAAATTTACTGGCATATACAAAGATTTTGATGATAAATGATTGCATATATGATTTTGTTAGGTAAAAACTTGCAAAAAAAAATAGTTATGATTACTTTCTTACATCGTTCTTGGTGTCTTCAGAGAAAATGAATACAAAAATAGTAAAGCTGAATTTTAGAAACAAATCCTAAAAATCCACATTTTATTCCTCAAGAAAACTAATGAAAAATCAACTCTATGAGAATGCTTTACAAAATGCCACATAGGGGAGAGTAAAAAGGGATGGAACTATATTTTAACATAATGTTTCTTTAAAATTATTTTCTGCTGCTTAATCATTGTAAATTTAGAACTACAAATTAAGACATTTTGACACTCTTAAAAAAAATAAAATTGGAGGTAATTTTTACAATAATAGTTTTGAAAAACAATTAAAATAACAAAACAAAAAAAAAGTCCCATCCTTCCCTTGGGTAAGGGGAGAGGTGGGACATGAATCCATGTGACTATTTTTCCATGTAACACTAGGTAAGTTTGCTTGTTCTATTTATAAATGGCTCTCTTAGAAATTGAACATTCACTAGATGATTAAAATCCCCATTCAATATAAATATTTTGTTAGTATGATCTGTTAATTTTACAGGCAGCAAATTAGCTCTTAAAAATAAATGTATGAAACATAATGAACAGAAAAAAATAACACAACTATAGCTCTGAAATGAATTGCATGCATTAAAGTTATTTAAATTAACCAAGTAAAGAGCAAAACACAGGTGTTCAATGCATACTGAGTAAGTGAAATACAGGGTGACCAGTAATTAACGCATTGAAAAGAAATCTCAATTTCTCAAACTGTTAGACGTATCAAGTCCAAACTAGGCGGTTAGATTTAGTGTGTTAGCATTTTTTTTTTTTTTTTTTTTTTTTTTTTTGCGCAGTGTTATTGAGTTAGCTTTTGCTGTTTATTTTTTAGTGAAAATGTTGAGATATGGCATTTCTGAGCGCATTTTCATGGTTCGAACGTATTATCCAAATAACAACAGCCCAATTGTGAATCAAAGAAAGTTCGTGACAGAGTTGAACCTTAAGACAACGAACAAACTCACTTCTAAATGATATGTCTACATTTTGGAAAACCAGTTCATTCCTGCAATTCAAAGTGAGCTGGATTTCGAAAACACATAGCTCATGCAAGACGGCGCAACAGCTCATCATTCCAATGAAGTTCTTGATTGGCTTGAAGTGCACTTTAATGGATTTTGGCTTTAGGGTACCTAAAATCTAAAAATGAAATTAATTTGGCATCCTATTCTCCTGACTTGAACCCCTGTGATTCATTTTTGGGGAATTATATCAAAGACTAAGTTTACGCTAGAAACCTCAAGCACATCGAAGACCTGAAAACTGTGATTCAGACTGTTATTGAAAGCATTGAAACTTCTACCCTTCAGCGAGTGATGCCATATTATAGCTAGAGATGAAAGACACATCGAACATGTATCAAACAAATTCCCATGTATTGTACTTTGTGTTAGAATTTAAATATAATGTTTTGAATCAGTAGCTTTCGAGAAATTATTTTTTAACATTGGCACATTAATTAATGGTCACCCTGTAAATACCTAGGCAGTAGCAAATTTTTGGGGGGCCCAGGGGGCCCATGCCCCTTCCCCAAAAGGATGAATTAATTTCACTATTTTATTTATTACTTTTTCATTAACCTTTCTTTTGCATTTTTTTACGTAGTTAATTTAAAAGAACACAAAACACACACAGCATATTTTGAATAAAAGCATTTTTGTTTCCTAAAGAAGTATTACTGGTGTCAGAGGCCCAGAGTTGCAGAATATATTTAACTCTCTGGTTTTGAATTCAAGGGATCGTATTATCGTGATTCATCCACTAATTCTTCTTTGATGGAATCAATAATTAACGTTTTTTTAAAGAAATGTTTAGGAGCACCTAAAAGAGTCGTTTTAATCCAGGAACCTATTTGTGAAATAATAGATTTCTTTTTCAGCTTATAAAAAATGCAAAATGAAAAAAAAATCCTATGGTAGTTTCTTGGAAAAACATGATTTTTAATGGAAACGGCATGTATTATCAATATGTTACCTCAACTGTATCATGGCTTTAAGAACAAATTTGTAACTGTTTTGAAATTCACACAAGAATAGTTTCTGAATTCTTCAGTAAAACTTATATGTTATGAAGTAATGATTTTCTTTATTAATTAATTTAAAAAAACTCAAGTGACGTATGGGTTTATTTAATAACCTTGCCCTCATGTTATAATCATTATAACAATGCTCGGTGTGGGTTTAATATTTAAATGGCTTGAAATGTTAAAGATGTTTTCCATCCACATTCAATGTATATTAGTGCATAATATTCGTGTATTTAGAAGTAGATTCATTTACCTGAAGAAATCCTAAAAAAAATTAAAAAACATGCACATTTAAAAATAAAGTCATTAAAACTTCATTATAAAACATCAAAGGCAGGGGGGGGGCTACTCAATTTCCTGTGCCCCCTCCAAAAGATTTTTCTGTATTCTGTTCTGTTTTCTTTTTATCTTTGTATGAGATTTGTAATCTTTATTTTCTCTTTTCTTATTAGTATTTGCAAAATAATCCCAACAATGGATTGGACACAGAGAAAGGAAATGAAGTTTCACCTGCAAACTCAGATGAAGATATCACAATCCTGGAATCTTTCCCGAATTTGAAAAAAGAGAAAGATTTTGACAAAGGTAGTTCGTAAAATTTTGTAAAATACTTGAATTTAGTTGTTCATTTATGTATTTTTCTTGTGCAACGGAAACAGACGCCTTGAATTTATTTATGCATTGAAGTCAACTCTCTCATCAGTCTAAATCACATGTCTAAAATCTGCAGAAGATTTGAGATATGGTCAAAGAAATTTGTAGTTAAATCTGATAGTAGGAGTTTATGATTGAAAAAAAAAGTTATTATGAATATTTAATATTTCTTTAAAAAAATAGAAATGGTTTTCCTTTTAGTTCTTGTTCTGTTTACATAAATATAAATTTGATTAAGTCTCGCCATAGTTAGTTTTGACCTATGCTTTTCTGTGGCCATGTCAAAGCTTTCATTCTTTCATGCTTACTTTTGTATACCTTTTATTAATTTTTCATTTTAAAGACCTGTTTTGCCATTGGAATTTATACACATATGTTTTAAAAGCAGTTTTTGACAATACACAACTGCAATAATGTTAAATTACATGATGATTTCAAGACTTACTTAAAATCATTTGCATAACTTAAAATCATTTGCATTCCAATAATTTTAAATTTTATGAATTCTTTGCCATGTGAAAAAAATAAATAAATAAAAAATAAATATTTTGCTTACCCAGTTCTCTAGGCCGTTTTAAAAGTTGTACAGAAAATATTTTAATCAGTTTTAAATGTATGGTTATTTTTATGCTTGAAAATGACCTGTTTATTACTTTTGTAGTTAAATTTAATTTTTTATCAAAATGCACAAACTCTGTATCTCAAAAATAATATGTGAGTAGTAAATAATCACATTTTATCTACAGTTGGATTGTAGCTTTTAATGATAGAAAACAATGTCTGTTGCAGATGTAAATGATCATGAGATATCTGAACCATTGTCTTTTGAGGGATCACCAAAGGATGGATGCAAAGCAATCCATGCTTCAAATGGTAATCTTGGGAAAATGGCCAAAGAGCCTAGCACCTCTACCCTGGTGCCAGTGAATGGCTCTCTTGAAGATACGTCTCCTTCTATAAAAGAGAAACTGACAGACAGTGATGTCGACCTGCTGACTGACCATAATTCTTTTTGCATAACAGATAAAGATTCGAAGTTGAACCAAAGTCCTACTGATTCTTTTTGGAATCCAGATGTGAAATCAAATCGAAATTCTCCTGTCAGTACTGCTCAAGACAAACATGCGAAGCTGAAGGAAAGCCCTACGGTCATACTTTCTGCCACTGAAGATGTGATTAGGATTGCAAATCCACAAGTTCAAGTCTGGGCTGCAGAGACTAGTTCATCACCAAATCGTTCCCCCAAACTTTGTCGCCTGCCTCCTGTCGCCGTCCCCAAATCAAGTTCAAAAGGAATGTTCTCGAGACTGCGTCCAAAGCGAGCTGTCAGCCTCCACATCAACACATTACATGATACCGAAACATCTAGTCTATCTGAGAGACAGAGATTTCGTGAACGTCGAGCCCCATTTTTCCGAACCATCAGCCAACCGGTGAGTCCGACTGAGTCCCTGGCCTTGTCAAAGGGAGGTCTGTTTAGTCGACGCCCGAGTCGAGCTTTCTCAGGTTTCTTTAGTCGCAGATCCAGCCGAGGGGATACGATGCCAGACTCAACCGATTCCCACCATAATCTTGTCTTGGAAAAGAATCTCAAGAACTCAAGCAAATCTTCCGATGTCTAATTTGTCTTTTGAAAAAGAGATGGATGAATGCTGGTACTAAATCTTTTGTTGTTTATGATGTTAACCCTTTTAGGCCTATTCCCATGTGTTATAATGAGGAAAATATTTTCCAAAACCTTTAAGAAAGCGTGTTATATTTTACTAGAGTTGTATTATTTTGTTTTATGTTCTTTCATTGTTGTGTTGAACTTGAATAAGTCCTTTCAAACATGATCCAGTGTTAGGTACATTATATTCAGTTTTTTGTGTTGTATATTTCATGTTTTCTACTGCCTGAGCCTGAGGCTTTTTTTAATTCATTAATTTATTTATTTTATTTATTTATTGACTTTTCTGGCTGTCCCAAACTAGATATTTCTTAACTCTAGTTTTAATTAGTGCTGATTCTGAGGTGTACAGCATTTGTTTGAAGGTATAAATATGATAAATATTGAATAGCTGTTGGGTCTTAAAAATTAGTTTTATCTTCTAACTGTCGTATTAGTCATTGCAATTTATTACACCAGAAGCATGCATACAGGCTATTATGCAGAGAATATTTCCGTGATTTTTTTAACTATCATTTTACTTTTTCTTTCGGAAAAGAAGTAAAGTTTGTTCATTTTACTCTTACAGAGTATTCATTCACTTTCTAGAATTTTTTTAAACTCTAATATTTTTTCTTCACCACCTTGAGAACTTCCAAGTACTTTGTTTATTACATCTGAAAGTAATTCATTGCTTATTTAGTTATCTTCCCAACAAAAAAATCAATCGAGTTTTCATTTTTTTTCCACCAAAAAGAAAACTTCAATCAAAGATTTTATTCTTTCTTATTGCCAAAATATTGTTTGTATTTAACATTTAAAAGACATTTAAATGAAGTAAAAAGCAAGGGAAAATTAGAATTCAACCATCTCAAAAATGCTTATTTCTATATTTAGGCGTCAATTAGTTGCTTTCGGTTCCTAAGAAAGAACACTTTAAATGTTTGTGCCATTTATATTTAAATTTCTTCTCTTCTGAACCTGCTTACACTTGATATATATGTCAATGTTTGTTTGAATCTTTATGCACATTTTCATAAGATAATTCTGTTATAATGCAATTGCTTAAAAAGTATGTCTCAGCACAAATAACTAAATTTCGTGCCTTTTATTGAAAGGTGCTACTTAATTGTTAAAAACTTTATATGATTAATAGTTTTAATTCTCAATTTGCAAGATAACCACAAGATTGTACGGAATGATTTAGAGCTATGTGTCAATTATCTAAACATAGGTCAGGCACATAATAACAAACAAAAATCATATAGAAACAGTTGGTCACAAATGCAACACTGACATGCCACATTATTCAATTAATATGTCATTACATAACTAATGACTGAAATGTGCAAAGCACGGCACAAATTAATTATACAATTGAACGTATTATACAAAATTTTAGGTATTTTAATTTAATTTTAGGTTTATCAAAGGTAAAAATTTAAGGTTTGAACCAGCTGTTAAAATTTGCTGCCTGCAGCAGTGAATACCTGGATTGTATGATTTTTGCGTGTTATCCTGTGCTTGACCGGTACGCAGATTATTAGCAAAAAGTTCTGAATTGCCCCGTAGACAAGCAAACTTTTCGATGCTAGATCTCTCCTATTAAATCTGTTTGTCCACTTTCATCATCTTTATTGTGTTACTTAATGCTTTGTTCATAAAAGTGTACTAAAATCGCTTGTAACAAGACCCAAGTGCCACTACAAGAATTATTTTCAAAGTTAATTTATTTCAAAAGCAAAGGAATTTTAGGTACCAATTCCCGGTAGTCACTGAATCTATTGAATTTATCAGCACATTTGTGTTGCTGAGTTGTAATATGCAGCATTATGATATAGTCAAGGATCAAGGACCCACATTTACAATTTGTTTAATCTCATTCATTGAATGTCTTTCATGCTGTCTGTCCAATTTTGAAGCAAGACATCATTGGTGAACTTTCAAATCTATGAAAGTAATACTTTGGTGAAAAAATTAATAATAAGAGCTTGTACTTTTGTACTTAGCATTGGTTTAAAGATTTCTGAGAATGATTGCATAGTTTTCTGGACTATTTTAATGTAGTTTTCAAACTTTTTTGACATACAGGGTCTGTGTAAAAAATGAGACTCATTTTTTCCTGATGCAACTGTACCTCCCTATTACAAACAAATTGGTTAGGTCGGTAGTGGGGGTAACTGGCAGGACTCACTCCGGTACGCAGTCTCCTAGAAGTCTTGGTTTGGGCAGTATCGTCGTTATAGTGTACCTCTGTTGCTAACGTCGGTTCCAGCTCCAAAATGTTGAGAACATTTGAGCAGCGTTACGCGATCAAGTTTTGTGTAAAACTTGGTAAATTGGCCTCAGAGACTTTAGAGATGTGTAAGCAAGTGTTCTGAAATTATTTTCTGTCAAAGGGCGCATGTGTTTCGATGGCACAAGTGTTTCAAAGATGGCCGGGAGAGTGTTGAGAATGAATCTGAAACAGGGTGTCTGTCAACCAGCAGAACTGACCCAAATGTGGATCGTGTGCATGTTGTGCTAAATTCAGATTGCCGGTTAAGTGTAAGAATGATTACAGATGAAGTTGAACTTGATAAAAGGACAGTTCACAGCATCATCGGCAAAAACTTGAGAAATGCTAGAAGCATCCCCCAAGACTTCCTGGTCCATAATGGTATCTCTATGCTTTCCCAGCCTGCCAACAGCCTCCATTTAGCCCCAGCAGACTTCTATTTATTCCCGAAGATGAAAACATCACTGAAAGGGCATCACCATGAAACTCTGGATGCCCTGAAAATGCTAGTACAAGACTTTTAAAGGATATCCTGGAATCAGGCTGCAGAGCAGCCTTCAAAGCTTAGAAGACTAGCTGGGATAAGTGTGTGCTAGGCCAAGGGTTTTATTTTGAAGAATTTTTAGTGTGAGTATTAATATCTGCAATAAAGTCTTAGAACACAGCTCAGTCTCATGACTTATTATACAGACCCTGTACTCTGTTTCAAACTAACATTAGGCTTTTTCATTATTTTCTTTCCTTTAAGTTTCAATTCTTATTTTTGAAACTTCTTTGCTTGAAACCATGGCAAACTTAATTTGATGCATTCAATTGAGAATACAATGATCTTTTACTAGTTATTTTGGTGAAATCTGTCTATGCTTTTTACATATTTTCAATGAAGATTACATACATTGTGTTTCAGAGTTATAGAACTATGTGGAGAAAATACTTATTTTTCTCCCATGACTCTATTTCTTACGTTAAAGTAAACTCCTTGTAGCTCTGGAACAATCATATGAATGTATATTAGCATTCAATGTTAATTGTTTTCTTAACTTTTCTTATGAAACGAACTATTTACTTTTTAGTTTTTACTTACTCCTGACCTTGTCTTTGTAAATAGCGCTCCATTGTTGCACTTGGTGACAGGAAACATTGTTACCAAAAGACAAATAAAATTCTTTTGCTAGAGTTTTCCGAAAGTTTTATTGTATGATAATTTGGCTCAATTAATGAGCATTGTATTGGATACAGAGAATAATGTAATAGAGTAAAAACTCATTACAACAAATTTCAAGGGACTGTAAGTTTTGTTTATTGTGAGGGGGAATTTTGTTATAATGGATTTCAGGCAATGAAAATGGAACATAAGATTTAATTTGTTGAAACAGATATTTTGTTGCACTGGTATTAACTGTAACGGATTTTACTGTTTATGTTTGATTATTAAAAACAACACTCGAGTTATTTTCATTGCTTTGCCTAATGAGCTCTTTGTATCTGCTTATTTTATTATGAGAAAACTTGCTCTCTTAGAGGAGGAAATTTGAATATGTGTGAATGAAAAATCTTAATTTTATTTAATCAAAATGAATAATTATGAATATTCAATTATTTAAAAATGCCTTTTATTTATTTAGTTAGTTTGCAATCAGGCTTTTCTCATTGTCTGAGAACAAACACAGTGTGCAATATTTTACTGACCATTAAACATAATATAGCATGAACTTTGGCCACTTAGTGCATTTGACATCCATATTACTGGTGCTTTTCTGTTCTTTAGCTCCTGGTTGCATTTGCTCATAGTGTTCAGCAAATACTACTATTTTTTGAGCAATTTTTCTTGTTTAATGCTTTTAACACTGTCTTTGTGTGTTTTTCCTGTGTGTTACGTACATCATGGTAGTTGCAACTTCAACAAAATTACTAGATGATACTTACATTTCTAGTATAATCTCTATAGAAAATCTTCACCTACATTCCTAAAGAAATGTTTATTGTGTGAACTTCTTATCTAAATATTTGCATTAATTCCTTAGATGTTTTTTGTGGTCCTGTTGGGTGTAAAAAGTAGTAAACCATTTTATGTCTGCTTATGTTTGTTGCTATTAGTTTTTTAGCTCATTGTTGCTTTTTAAATTTAGAATAACATCCTTTTGCAAGTGTTCTAAAAAAGATGTTAAATGTTGGTCAGCGTTTTATAACTCTGCCTATGTTTACAGAAATGGCAAATAATAACTTGATACTCTCATCAAAAATATGTTAGCAATACTGACATCAATCTGGCTAGCATCAGAATCTACTATAGCAATATTAATATTTGTTATTCTTGTAAATTGTGTACTTTGGATTTCAGCCAAAGACATTGATCTAGTCTATTTTCTGTATGTGAATTGAAATTTATATTTTATACCACTTATATAAGCTAATGCAGCTTGAAAAGAAATCGGAGTGCTTGGTTCTTCAGTTTACAATTTTATAAGTTATGTTAGTGTTTTTATTGCCTGTGATAACTATAGTTTTGTTGTTTGTCCTAAAGCAAAATATTTTATCCTTGTTGACTATTTCTATTGAAAGTTTGAAAACTAATTTAGTACAAATATTTCTTGTTTGAAACATTAGAAGCTTTGTTGATTCATAATTTGAGCACCTCTGTGATAACAAATGTTGTATTTTGCTCTGAATCTTGCCATAATCTTAACGGGTGCTTACTATTATCACCATTTGTAAAACTTTTTGTTTATACACCCTCGTGTAAATGAACTGAAACAGAGTAAGAAATCTGAATTTTATTCTGTATTTCAAAAGGATAACTATGTCCAGGGGTAATCATCCTCCCCAAGAGCTATAACACAGGTTTGCGTTAAGGTTTTGGTTAAATTACACCAGGGTGTACATGAGATGATTTTTTTTTTAATTTTGAATTTGTTTTGATTTCAAAGTGATCTCATTTACTGTATCATACTTTCAATTGTTTTCCCACCGTTAATCATTTTTCTGGAATAAATATTTTATTATGTGATTGCTGTCTTTCTTTTTTTAGTCCAAACCATTCACACCCTCATTTGAATTTCACACTACATACAGTGAAATCCCGTTGCAGCCAACTGCACGGGGGACCGCAAATTTTGTTCATTGTAACAGAAAGTTTTTTGTAATGGAATTCAAGCAATATAATAGGAATTAAATCGGGATTGAAAATTCATTTTGTTGAAACAGCATTGGTTGTAACAACATTTCACTGTACTGTATAACTCTGATTTAACAATTGTCAAGGGGCTGGAAAAAGTTATCGTTGAATCGAAGAGCGTGGACATTCAATGCAGTCAAATCCGAACCAGTGAAATGTATCATTAAATGGAGGAAATTGTTACATCGAAGTAATACTGTATATGAATTCCATTTTCAGATGAGTCTATGTTGCCATCAATCAAGATGCTTTGAACATTTACTGAATATCTTACAGAAGAAGCACTAACATATAATTGGTTGCTGCTTGACATGACAGTGTCATAATGCTGTGGTTGGGATCTGGGTAACCTTTACAATGCTACTAGGTTAGGTTTCACCCAACTATAAATGCTAAACTGGTTTTATTTTAGTAAGTTCTACTAAGGGATAAGCACATTATATTATAAATATCATCGAAGATCGTTTTCAATTTTAAAAAGTGGAATGATTTATGAATCATTTTAAAATTCACTGATTCATATGTCACGAAATAATTAGTGCTATTCGTCATCATTTTATTTGTTTTCAATGAGCAAATTAATTATAAGAACCTCTGGCATCAGTTTGGAGATAATGCACAGTAGTGGAGAAAATTAATAAGCGACTAAAAAATGATAATAAGCATTCAGCCCCTGGCATTCATTTAAATAATGTTTTTCATAATCGCGAATAGCAATAACACCCTACTCATTGGATTTATTGTTTCTACAAATGAGGTAGTCAGAAGCAAAGGGATGCAAGTGGCAAAATTAAAAATTTGGAGATAACCAGTACAAATGGTAGGTGAACTCTTCTCTGTCTTGTGGCAAGAGATTGTACTAGTAGCCCTGGTACGTGCTGCTGTATAGCATGATTAAAAAAAAAAAAATTTCAATGAAAGCCTACCTAGGATCTGATCTTTAAACGCGTTTTACTCAAAACTTAAAATAGTTCACTTTCATCCCTTTGCTCCTCACTGCCGCAATGGCCCCTGTAGCAATCATAATTTCGGAGAACATAACTTGAATTCAAGATGTCAAGATTCTGATAAATTCCAGGGACTGGATGTGCAATGCGCATTTTGTCTAATAAGGTGTAAAACGTAAATGTACAGTGGCGGATCACCGCATAGGCGCAAGGGGCGATAGCTGGGGCCTCCAGAAAAGCAGGGGGCCTCGAAGCTGCGAAGTGGCCTATCCTCAAAACCAAAATTTTTTGTTTTGAGGATTTGCCGTTGACAGCCATAATTTTGAGTGGAAAATGCTCAAAACTCATGAAAATTGATATTTAATCATGAATTTTAGGTGCGGGTTGATTGCTTCCAATAGGGCCCCCAGAGGCTTAGGGGGGCCCCTGGCTTCAGGTGCCTTTGTTTGGATTTTTCTCTTTCTTCCCACAATTTCAGCATAAAATTGTGTTTGTAAATGCTTGACAAAGTTATTCTGATAAAATGCACAGTTAGTCTTGTTAGCAGGCCCGGATCTGCGTACCCGCAAACCCCGCAGTGCAGGGGGGGGGACACGTCCTGAAAGGGCTCAACGTCCCAAGAAATTGAAAAGAAAAAAAAGCACTAAGTTATTATTAATGGTACGAATGTACACTGCTGGCCTCTGGGAGTGGCCCTACAGAGTTTTTGCAGGGGGCCCCAAAATTTATAGATCCGAGCCTGCTTCCTAGAACTTTTCCCGTTCCAAGTAGTTCTTTGACCACTTAAGGACAAGGAGTATGCATCTTGTTTTTAAAAAAAGCACTATTGATATAAACATGATATTTGCTTTAATTGGAATAGTCGTTTAGTTAGGAAGTGTCGAGAGGGGTGAGGCACCCCCCCCCCCCCTTCCCAAGCAAATGATAACCAGTCGTCATTTTTGTGTCAGTATTATATCAGTCCCTCAAAATATACCAGTCGTGATTTGTGCGATTTTATGCCCTAGTAGGTGTTTATCTTAAATACCGGGAGCAGGCAACAGGATTTACAACATGGGGTGTAAAACTCGACCTTGGAATGGTCACTTTTCCTGACGAACAATTACATTGCCTTTCCTTATCTAGAATGCTGAAGGGAGAAGAGACAGATCTGTGGGGGTTCCAGATTGAAGTCGTTTACAGCTGTGTTTTCTTTCTTTACTTTTTGCTAATTTTCCCACTTTGCCACCAGTGACCAACCCGTAATAAGATAGTTTTATGGCGTATTTAACTAAATAAGTTAATTTGAAAAGGACGGGAATTTTTTTTTTTTTTTTTTTTGTAGGAAGAACGAAGAACCTATGTTATTCGCTATTTTGATTCACTTGTGCTCGTGAGCGTGCTTTTGCTCTGTGTCTTCAATCAACGACAAGACCATTCCTTTTGAGATAAGTTTAATATGTTTTAATAACTATTTAATTTTTTGAATTATGCTGCAATCTTGGTGTTAAATGATACATTTTGAAATATAATAGGCTACAATTAAAGTGGTACAAAGCTACTGCTTTTGAAATGAAGAATATACTGTTAATTCTTCTTTAAGTTATATTTCCATTACAGAGAAAAGGACCATTTGTCAATTCATTACAAATACACTTCATAAAATTACTATAAAATTTTTAAATGCCTCTGCAGCGAAAGTAGTTGATTTTGAGTGTTCTCCTTCTTTCACTGGTGCCATTTGTTTGTAATATATTTTACAATTTCAACTTCATACTTCTTGATTTACTTATTAAAGACAAACGTTTTCTATAAAAACTGTAGTTGGGGCAAACCTAACCTGATAGCGTCGTAATGCAATAATTAAGATCTGCGTAGCTTTCTTAATGCTGCGAGGTTAGGCTCTCCCCAACTATTGAAGTGTTTCAGTTTTGTTTTCAGGAGTGTACATTAACATTTGCCATGTACTAAAGAGCATATTTCACTGCTTCAAAAAAGAAAAAAAAATGATGGTAAATGAAAAAATGATGGAAATTAAATTATGAATTTTGAATTTCAGAAGTATATACACTGGTGTGCAAAAATTAAGGACGAAGTCGAAAAATTAGCATATCAGCTGAACGAAGAGGCAGAGCGGACAGAAAGACCAACCAGGAGATTAAGTAAGGTGATGTACGGTAGCACATGCGCAGATATGCAGGCAGACGTAATGGGGGAGTGTCTGAGTAGTATAAAGCATGTTGTCGGTGTAAGATCAGTATTTCTGGCAAAGAGATTGCACGCCGTAAAGCAGTTACAATCACACCGAGTTGCTGCCTCAGCGAGAAATGGCAAATAATCAATCTGTTAGACGACATCTGGATGCTTTTACCCGAGGTCGCATCATTGGGAAGTTGGAGGAAGGTCGCAGTGTGACAAGTGTGGCTGCAGAGTTCGGAATTGATCACAGCATCGTTTCACGACTTTGGAGACAATTTCAAACTACAGGAATAGCTATCCGGGGGTTCAGTAGTGGTCGTCCACGAGGAACCACACCCGCAGATGACCGGTATATTGTCTTACAGGCCAGAAGAAACAGGCGGCAGACAGCGGGAGAAATCGCTAGACACACGACACAGGCGACTGGACGACCGATATCGCGTTTTACCGTGGCCAGAAGACTGCACGGTGGTGGTCTGTTTGCACGACGCCCTATACGGTGCGTACCTCTAACGCCTGCCCATCGGAGAAGGCGTTCTCTGTGGTGACGGGAACACCGGAATTGGAGAGACAATGAATGGGGACGTGTACTCTTTACAGAAGAGAGCAGATTCAGTCTGAGTAGCGAATCTCATCGCATACTCATCTGGAGAGAGCGGGGAAGCCGCAATCATCCCTCGAAGATCATTGAAAGGGATAGGTATGGAGGTCGCGGTGTTCTCGTTTGGGGAGGCATCATGCTTGGTAGTCGTACAAACCTTCACATCTTCGACGCAGGTTCAGTCAACGGGACCCGTTATTGTAACGAGATTCTTCTTCCATATGTGCGTCTTTTTAGAGGCGCTATTTGTCCACAGTTCCTTTTCATGGACGACAATGCACCATGTCATCGCACAGTAGCTGCCGAACAGCTCTTAGAGAGTGAAGATATTGAACGTATGGATTAGCTGGCACGATCTCCGGATCTCAATCCCATCGAGCATGTATGGGATTTTCTAGGCAGACGCTTGGCAGCTCGTACCTTACCACCAGTAACGATTCGGGAGCTTTGATTGGCGCTGCAAGACGAATGGGCAGCAATGCCTCAACAACTCATTGACACCCTCATTTCAGCATGGGCAAACGCTGTGAAACCTGCCTAGCAGTCGGAGGAGACCATATCCCCTACTAAAGACCGGACGTTTCTTGCTGGACACCCATCACAGGGATGTTTCGGCCTTCAGTCGCATTGAGCTCCATGCTACTTTTTCAATAAAGCTTCTTTTTATCCCTCTGATTTCTCTTTTAGTAAGTGTTGCTTACATTACACATGTCCTTACGTATTGGGGATCTTACGGTATTAAATGTGTTGATTTGGAAAGCTTTTGTACAAAGTTATATTGAAAAAAACATCTCGTCCTTAATTTTCTCGTCCTAGTCCGTGGTAAATATTTCAAGAAAAGTAAAAATATGAGAGTAAGAATTTCACTTGGATTCATCATAGTTGCGAACTCATTATATACTTTTCTCCTCAGCACCCCATTTCTTAGCGTACGGCTTAGGATTACCATCCGGGGGGGGAGGGGGCTCCGAAGGCCGATGAACTCTTTGAATTTCAGAAAATACTCGAGCAATGGTCCCGGAACACACTTTTTCTTTAATATCATAAAAAAAATTAAGTTTTTTAAACTACAGTTAGAAAATATTTAAATGGTATATATATTATAATGGTATGAAATATATATATTATAATGGTATGGCCTCTGAATATAAAATATTACTGAAGTTTTAAGGACCATATAGTTTTGAAACAAAAATTTCACGGAAGAGCCCAGCCTCTTTCCCGTACAATTTTTTATCATGTAAATTTTGTCTGCAATTCCGTTTTTGAAATTTCAATTTCGAAATTGGAAGAGGGGAGGGGCAAAGAATTGATTTCGATCTATTTTTTTAAAAAAATGATTGGAGGCACTCCCTGGGCTCCATCCCTTACCCCTAACGTTGAATGGCCTATAATCGCGTTTTTAAGGCTTCAATTTCTACTCTACTTTCCGCTGAGACAACTGCATCTTTTTGTCCCCAAACATCAGCAAAGAGCGTTTTTAAACCTTCTCAAGTTTCAAAATTTTTACGGGGGAGAGCCCCCGGACCCCCCTTTCCTTAGCAGATCAGAAGTTTTTTTCTCTCTCTTTATTTCTTTTTTTTTTTGCTAAGTGCCTCACCCTCCTTGGACTTTTTTCTGATGGCACCACTAAATTATACTTGCATTGGAAAACTGGAGAAAGCTAGGATTTTGCTAAATGCCCAGGGGTCGAAATTGTCCTAAAATTCCTAAAATTTCGAGTTTTGTCCTAAAATGTCTATAATGTTCACACTATATTCCCAACTTGTGCAGAAAAATGAAACTATGCCAGTATTTTAGGACAAAATAAACTTCGTAGACACTTAAGATTTTTTTTTTTTTTTTTTAGAGAGAAAGAGAGAAAAATCTTTGCTGCTGCTAATTTTTTTTTCTAGAGAAAGACCGGGGGAGGGGGGGGGGTGCAGTTAACAAAAACAAATGCTCAGTATAAAACTTTTATCTATACTTTCTAAATCTTGCAGTCATTCCTCTTCTACAAAAAAGCTATAAAATAATATAAGAACTCAAATGTAAGCACTTGGTTCAAAAAGTATATTTAAAACAAATGTTAAATGGTTTGTCCTCAGGTGTACTGGGAAGTAATATTTATTTTTCTAGTGTTTATCTTGTGTTGTAATCTGAGCATTAGCTTGTTCTACCAATACAAAGAGTTTGGTGCTGTGTGTTTCTATTCAGTGAAGTTGGATAATTCCTTGCACATATAATTTTTAAATTTAGTCACTAACTTTTTGTTTTAAAAATGTGAATAGTGATTTGTTTTATTAAAATGATATGGGAAACGAAATTCTTTTCCTTGTGGCTGAAAAGCAGGCAGAAATAGATGCAAAATTAGCACATGGTGCCATGCAGAAAGGGATGAATTTAAAGCATTTTATTTTCACAGGTATTGTCTCATGCTGATGCGGCGAGACATAAGAGGTTGACAAGTAGCTTGAAAAATCAAACTGTATTTTAAATTCCATGTTCTTTGTCTTCTACTGAAAACAAATTGGTTATGATGAAGCAATCCAAAGTTTTTATATCGAATTCACTCCAAGATAAAATTTCGTAAGCGGAGGTTTTCTTATAGTTTTAGTTGGTCATAAAAAACAATTATTCATTTGCAACTTTAAATGATTTATCTGGAATTTACAGGGATATTTTTGATGATTCTGAGATACTAAAAAGTATCAGATTATCTGAGAAAAAGAAAAGTATGCAATAAATTTTGGACTTGCACCTCGCACTCTACTTTTAATCCCTCCTTATTAAGGACATTTTTTCAACAACAACAAAGCAAGTAAAGAAGCAATTGGACATATGTACATTTATTTTTACTTCATACTGGTCACTGTGTTAAAGAATAAAAGATTGAATGCATTGTATTGTAATTTTCAAGATTGAATTTGAAACATTTTATCATCCAATGCGAAAATCAAGCTTATAAATTACGTTTAAGTTAAAAAAAAACTTGATATTTGTTGTCCTAAAAATTACTAAACTTTTATCAAAATTGTGTGCTAAAATTTTTGAAATCACCACTCCGACCCCTGTAAATGGGGCTCGGAGAATCTCTCCCCCTGTACTGACTGAATTACGAACAAATATAGGAGGAAAATTTTTCACTGTAATGTGTTTTTTTTTTTTTTTTTTGTCAGAAATGTTTTTTCCCCTTTTAAATAAGAATGTAACTGTCCCCCCCCCCCAAGCTTGTTCGTTTATCCAAAAAATAAAAAAGTTATGATTTCCTGCATTGTTAATATTAGTACGACTCTATTGTTTTTGTTGTGAGGGCCTCGGGATCAGGCTGCGCCTGGGGCCACACAATCCCATGATCCGCCACTGTAAACCTTTGATGACGATAAAGGAAAGGAATGGGGTTCGAATCTCCCTCTCGGAAACTTTTCGGAATTGAAGTTACAAGGAGGTAATTGTAGATTATCTTCGATGATGTTAAGAGGAAGGGGTTTTGAAGCATTTCACCAACGGAAATATTACAAAATTGAAGTTCTAAAACGCAATTTTAGAATACACATTCAACGGAAAATTAAAGAAATTGGTTCAGGGACCTCCTTTGCTAAAGCACTATATATTAGTAACTTTTGGTGAAAATGCTGTGGCAACCTCTAACCCCCCCCCCCCCCTTCCCACACACATACAAAGCTTAAGTTAAAAATTCAACCGCTCCCTCAAAATATTTCTAGATCCCTCCTTGGACCATTGAACAGAGGAGTTTGCATCATAAGCATGAAAAAATAAAGAAAGAAAGAAACATCAACTACAGTGAAGGGAAAACATTAAGCAGTAGTAATAGCTCGAAAAAACAGGGGGAGGGGAACCATCGCATCCAATATTTTCAACCACGTCCTTAAAAAAAAAAAATGTATAAACGTTTTTGGAAAACAATTAGGTAACTACTTGATTCGGAAATTCAAATGTCATCTGCCATGCTAGGTCTCTAAGTCCTCAACAATTGCAACTGATTTTAAATAGTTTTACTGTTAACGCCCAAAGTGGCTGTTTAAAGCATGTGCTGTTGTAATTTTATGTTTTCAAATTAAACAATGTCTAGACACAATAATAATAAACGTTGCGTGTCTTTCTTGAAGTAATCGTAGCCACGATTTAAACTTTTTTTTCTGGTGAAAAATGGATTATTTTGCCTTGAAGTGCAACGCTGTTAAATCATTAACTGTGGGGAATTATATTTCTTCCACTTCTTCAAAAAATTCGAATACTCTCTAGCATCAATTACTTTACTGTAATTTTTCTTTTTCAAGTCTGGTGACAAAACGACTTTTGACACTTTCTAAAAGGTGCCAAAATTCGAGTCTAGCCAAAAGCACTTTCATCAACGACTTAATATTTTTCAAAAATTTGTTGCTGTCGCTCATGCATTTTGCCTCACCCCTTTTATTAGTCTACTTTTTTACGTTTAATTTCTTCCTCTCAGCCATTATTTGTTGCTATGGCGTAAGAGTCATTTTTAGCCATGAAGTTTAAAGGATAAAAGTTGTTCGCGTGGTTAGATGGTATGCTGAAATGCTTGTAAAGTTTCTAATCTTTCATTTAAGGATATGGACATTAATTTATTTAATTGAACGTTTTCTGAATTATTCGTGTTTTGAACCAACAAAGCTGACTTTAAAAAATAAAACGAGAAGTAACAAAAGTTCATCTAGAGCTAAAGGAACATACTCCATGAAAGTAATTCTTTAAAACTGTCAGTCGTTATGTATAAGTATTTCAACTCATTAAAGGACACTTATTAGTAGGATTGTCACATTTCTGAAAGGTTCAACCGGGACACCGGAATGCCCCCCCTCCCCTGTTGCTGGTATCCAAAATTTACACTTGTGACTGATTTTTGAAGTGTTTTATAGGGCAGATTACTCTCAATGCTATGAATAAATGGTTATTTATTATGAACCTAAAACAGGGGGGATAAAATATAAAAAATGACACAGTAGGTAAAATTTGAGCATTTCACTTCTTAGACGTAAATATTTACAATTTATTTTAGTTAGAAAACACAAATGGAAAAAAAATTTAGATTTGCTATTCATTTTATAGGATTCCCTTAAACAGTGTTTTTTTGGATTTAATCTAGTTAAAATCCTCAAAAGATAATCTGGTATTAATTTTACAAGTCAATGCTGCAAATGAGAAAGTAATTATCTTTACTAATGATAAAGCTGAAAGTCTCTCTGTCTGGATATCTCTCTCTCCGGATCTCTCGCTGTCTGTCAGGATCTCTGTGACGCGCATAGCGCCTAGACCGTTCGGCCGATTTTCATGAAATTTGGCCCAGAATTAGTTTGTAGCATGGGGGTGTGCACCTCAAAGCGATTTTTCAAAAATTCGATTTTGTTCTTTTTCTATTCCAATTTTAAGAACTTTTCCCGAGCAAAATTATCATAAGATGGACGAGTAAATTACCAAGTTATCATAACGTGGAACCGTAGCATGGGCAAGCCGCTTGGAGAGAAATTCCTCATACATTATTTGTAAATATACAGGCGAACATAAAAGACCTTTTAATTTTCTACTACGGGAAAAGCCGTGCGGGTGCCACTAGTCCTAAATAATCCTTCACAGTTAATTATTTTTAGATCCTTTTGGTCATTTGTAATCAAATTTATCTTTTTTCCGGGACGTGAAGTAAACCGGCCAGAACATCGGGATTTCGTCTGAAAACCGACTGTTTCCGGTTAAACCGACTCTTCTGGTAAACCTACTTATTAAAATCCAAGCCCCTTTTTTTCCCGGCATTTACAAATGTAAGAAACAAATAACAAAACTGCTGAACAACAAGAGTTTCTCCTTGTACAAGATTTCGAATCAAGAAGAGGTTTGTGCAGAACTAAACGAGCCTACCTGGCACGTCATGTAGAAAGCGTCAGTCGTGCCAATGACCCCTCCACCCCCCCCCCGCCCCGCCCCACGACCGGTTTTGAAAAATTAGTGTTTCTATACATAAATGAGCGTGTTTTCGTTGGTTTCCGATAAAATTTGCAATGTGCACTCTTTGTTCCCCTTGGAAAAATACGAAATCACGAAACTGGATACCAATTTTCCGCATATGTCAGTATCGCTTTCCTAAAACTAGCCGAAATAATCCTAAACTACAAATTATTTCAAATATATTTTTTAAGAATTAAAGCTTTTCTGGAAAGAAGAAAGAAAGCAATTAAATTTACATAAAACGGGTTTTTAATGCTTTCTCGTAAACTGTTAAGCATAAATAGGAAACCAAATACGCAAATGAAATTCCAAATATTTCCTGCAAAATGAAATCTCCAAGCTGTACCTACATGAAAATAAATAAAGAAAGAAAGAAAGAGCGATTTACACAGGAATTTAATTTGAACGGGACGATGTGAGAAACAAAATTATTTTTCCCCAAAAGTTTCTTACCATTTAAAAAAATACATTTTAAAACTTAAGTCATTTGTTTCAAAAAAAAAAAACAAAAAAAAAAAATAATAATAACTTTTACTTTTTAATCTTTGCCAAAAATTAAAATATTAACAGTAATGGTAGAGTTAATTGCTAAAGACGTTATGCATCAATAATCATTTATGTCCAAATAAAAAAGATAATTTGCAGGGTTCTTACGCATTGAATTAACTTCACTATGGTTCATTCAATTCGTCTCTAACTTTCGTCAATGTTAAGTCTACGAGAAAAAGGTTATATCTATTTTTCTGTTTAAATTTTTCATTTATTTATTTAGACAAGAAACTAAAATATTTAGAATCTCTTCAATTTTCATTACTTTTCGGTTCTAAGAAATATTTTTAGTTTTGTTTTGGTATTTCAGATAAAAATCTTTGAAATTCTCGCGTAGGATTTTATGTTAAAAAAACTTTGAACCGTTCCAAAAATACCCTAAAAATTGCCAAATAAAAAATAAATGTTTTTGTTCATATTCTTCGTTAAGTACTTTTTCAAACAAAGAGTTTCTTTGAAGTAAATCTTTCCTTTGCTTCAGTATTTAGATTGTCAGCCTTAAATTTTCCCGTTTGGCAATAATATTTGAGTTTTGAAGTGTTCAAAATTGATGGAAAAAATGTTCGAATCAAAAATTAAGATATAGAATGAGGTGTTCTTCACGAGATCTTTCGAACAAAAAATAAGTTTGATTAAGTGCAGGGATCCCCTTGAGTTGGGATCGATGGCGCATACTGCGCTATTGAAATTTTTAGGTTTTTTTTTTTTTTAAATTTTTGGGAGCATATTTTTCATTTGGAGGGGCCTCATTCTGGAGGATACTTTGTAGCATTTGAGAAAGTGCACCATCGCTCTGGGGGGAGGGGAGCGTGAGCTCTGGGCACCCCTATCAAAAGGAACTACGTACTCGAAGTTATTTGAGGGCGACAGACTTATAGGCATATTTTCCCATCTTATTACGCTGTTTCCCAATTTTCGTTTTTCAATACTTATTTAATTATCATTTTTATTTTTTACTTTTTTAACGATATTTTTAGTTTGCATTGAGCCATCTTTCATGCTTTTTTAACTGAAAATTAGGCTAAAAAATTGAATAAACGAACGAGTAAAGAAAAAAAACAGACCAATTTTTACGTAATGATCTACGACGATTCTTAATTTTAAGCTCTCGCAAAAAATTTTTTTACTTTTTTATCGTCGCCATAAAAAATTAAAAAAACTGGAGTAACATTTCCCTGGAATGTCTACGAAAAGAATCCTTAAAAGGGATCCTTTCCGACATATTTTTGTATTCGGGTCGGGTGATTCGATCCGTGTCGTTGCCAGGTGATCTAGACCTACCTTCCCCATTCTAACACCACGAAGAAGCACAAACCCACCCTCCACATGCACTTGCGTTTGTTCTCCAAAAGATTTAGAACGCGATGACGGCGAGTGAGATGATGTAATGACGTAGAAAAATAAATGACGGAATCCACATTCCACTGGTGATCAAAATAAAAAGAAGAAGAATACAAGATTAAAGAAGTAAAAATTAATGTTGTTACATAAGCCTTTACATAATGCTTTCTTACAATACATTTTTAATGATACATAATACTTTTTTTAACAAAGTTTACAGATTGAATTTTTTAAACTTTCAAAAGCTAATATGATAACTATACCTTCTGTAGATTTGACCGCTCTCGATGTATACATTTTTTGCTTATTGCTTGCACCCCCTATAGGCGTTTTGCGCGGAATCTAGATAGTTTCTTTAGAGTTCGTAATTTCTTCTCATTTTTAAAGATTTTTGATAGATCTTATTCGATAAGATTCGATTCTTGTTATAAAAACTATACTATAATTAGATACTAATATTTTATAGATGAATACAGTATAATCATTCAAATAAGAAATATTCTTTTCCTCATTATAATGATTATATTTTATATGGTATTATATGTATTTATATATTTTCATTTACACTGCTTGACAATTGCTAAGGAACAATTACGTTTTTTGGAATAATTAAGAATAGATAATGATTAAAGAAACAGAACGAAGTATATAGTTAGTAGGGATGATGTGCATTTATTATAAGTACAAAATAATACAGATAGTACTGCATCAATGAAGTAAAATCTTAAAAATAAAAAAATAATCCTACTTAGATGATTTTCAAACAACCAAAAAAAAAAAAAATGATTTAGGTCAGAATGGTGGAGACATGAGTACCTTAATATGACGTATGATTACCAGGGACACTAATGCACATTTTACATCTGTTTTCCATACTCCCCACTAATTATTGAGGAGTGCTTGGGGGATGTTTTCCCACTCCTCTCTCAAGGAGGATTTGAGTTTTTGTACTGTTCTGGGAGGGACGGTTTTTCGCGCAACACGTCTGCCAAGGTCCTCCCAGGCAAGTTCAATTGGATTTAAGTCGGGAAAGTAAGCAGGCCATTGCATTGGAATGTTTTCGCTTTGCAGTGTGTCTGACGCTTCAATGCTTCTGTGGCCGTGTATCGTCGTCCGTAAAAAGAAAGTCTGAACCTACAGCCCCCCTAAAAAGACGAGCATTGCCCAGCATAACTTCTCTGCAATACATTTGTGACGTAACGCTTTCTTGTTCAAAAATGAGAAGCGGTGTTCTGCCCTTGTGCATGATGCCTGTCCACACCATCACGCCTGGGCCGTACCGATCACGTTCGCAAACAAATTTTTGTGCATAACGTGTTCCACGCTCTCTCCACAGTAGTTGGTGACCAGAATCACTTGTCACACTGAAACGAGATTCGTCAGAGAACATCACTCTTGACCAATTTTGACGATCCCAACCAACATGTCCGTTACACCAGCGTAATCTCTCTCGACCATGGCGTGGTTGAACTTGGATGCAACGTACGGGCTTCAGTGCATACAAAACAACATTATTTACTCGCCGTGAGATGGTTCTTGCAGAAACATACGTACTGGTAGCGGTAGTAAGATTTGCAGCTATCTGTCCAGAAGTGAAATTTCTGTTACTTTTTAACACGAGGGCTACATAGCGATCCTCTGAAGGTGTGGTGTTCCTACCACGACCCCCGGCATGCGTTTGTAAAACATTTCCACCTTCAGCGGCCTTCTTTAATCCGGATATGGCACTTTTTGATACATCCATTGCAGCAGTCACAGTGCTGACACTTTGACCTACTTCCAGTTGTCCAACCGTTCGTCCACGATCGTAAGTATTCAAATGATGTCTTGCTGACATTTTACTCTTAAATATTTCAAGAACCAAACAGAATTTCAGAGAGAAAACTTTTTTAACATCCAGCACTATTTTTGTTAAAAACCAAACAGCGTGAATTTTCGTACGGATCTTGAGAGTGTATGCACTGTCTTTTATACAGATAACGAGTCTTGATCTACCACGCCATCTGAACTTGAATGTTTCCATTGGCCAGCAAGTTGAGGTACAAATTTGCATAAATCACTTGTTCCTTAGCAATTGTCAAGCAGTGTATCTGGTTTTGAAAAATTTAAAATGTAAGTTTATAGAAAAATATTTTATATTGTGCTTTGATGTTACAGTAGAGTATTGACTTATGCGAGGGATGCGTTCCAAAACCTCTTGAATAAGTCAAAATTTAGCATTTTAAAAAAAGTTATGTATACAACTTTTCGATGAACATATACACTTTTATTTTAGACACTTGTAAACCCTCATACTAATTTAAACCATTCCTTAATAATGTAGTCCCGTTTCTCACATACAAAAAAACTATTGTACATTTATACTTTTTTTTAAGCTGTGTCATACAACATAAAAAAAAAATCATTAAAAAATAATAATATTTAATTAATTTGAATTTTGACATCTTGAATTCAAATTATGTTTTTCGCAATCATGTGTGCGTGTGAGTGTGTGTGTGTATGTAGGCGTGTGTGTTTGTATCTGTGTGCAGGCATGAGTGTGCGGGTATGTGTATGTATGTGTGTCTAGGTGTATGTGTATGCGTGTGTGTGCGTATGTATGCGTGTGTGTGCGTATGTGTGTGTAGGTGTGCGTATGTGTGTGTGTATATGTGTGTGTGTGTGTGTGTGTAGGATATGGATGCAACCTGGAGACTGTTTTCTCTATAGGAGCAGCATCGTGAGGCCGGTCGACGCTGGTGCTGCAAAGGGAGGCGGGAGGAAAATAAAATCATAAGACATCAAAACCGTCAAGTGAGAACAATAAGCAATGTGATTGCTCAGAAAAATGCATATTCTTACGATGCCCAAAGTTTTTCTTCAACTACAAGAAACTTTCCCTTCCCATCTTTACTAGTTTCAGATGAAGCAGCGCGTCTAGATGCCATTATATCTACCTAAGGCCCCTATATATACGAGCCGACGCATCAGCTTAGGATCAGCCATTTTGGATTGGAGCGCGTGTTTGAGTGGCTGTCTTTTCTGTCGATTTATCGCGTTTGGTGATTGTTCATTAGGAGCAATTATTAGCGGCACGCGAATTGTTTATTAAATAAAATATTTCAGGCAAATTTGGCGAAATCCGAAATTTTGCTGTGGTAACCCTAACAGTGCAACAATGAAAAATCCGATACAAAATGGCTAAACTTAAGTTGATGCGTCGGCCTATCTACTATATAGCGTATAGCGGCTCTATATCTATCTTAACTTTTACGCTTAGAATTAAACAAATGAATAAAAAATACAGAATGCTTATTTGTACATACTAATGAAAAGAGTCTTAGACATGTTCTCCCAACTTAGATTGTGTTTTTCTGTTTATCCTTGTATCCTTAGCTAATATTTCTGATGCATCACAGTTTTATTTCTTCTTTCGGTGCCAAACAACGATTATTTATGAAAGATATATCGCTCATTTGGAAGAAGAGTGCCACAATGCGAAGAAATGAAATTTTACAGGAGAAGCGTTTGAAGTTGAAATCTTCAGGCAATTTGCATTAAGAAAAGTAAGTTTGCTGTGGTCTCCAGTGGTTAATATTCGAACAAAAAATCTGTCATTATTTTCCAAAGAAGATAACGTCCTTTGAAAGCTTTTAAGCGGAAAACAAAGAAAATTTAAAATTTCGTATTGTGGCACTCTTCTTCCAAAAGAGCGATATCAATAATAATGAGTGATAATGCTAAGACAAAAATTCAAATACGTGTGTATCTTCCATCTGAAATTTCGAAGTTGTTCTCCCTTCGTTGTTTGAATGCGTTGACAACTGGAAATTCAATTCATGTCATACTTTGTTTACATCCTAACTTTTTTATGTGAATGAAGTCGGACGTGTCTGTGCGATGCCGTCGCAACACAAGGCCCAAGCGCTGAAATATGACGTCATTCAATCTAGGCAACCGGATTATGTTGGCGCTTAATATTGGCACGTTTTGATTAAACTTTCAGTTGTTCAGAAATAAGTTGATTTTAATTGAATTGAAAAAAAAATATATATAAATGATTGAAAATGCAGTATCATTTATTATTTTTTTTTATTTCTAATGACAAAATTTTATGACAACTATAGAAACAAAAGTGCAATTGGATTAAGGATATAAACAAGTGGACAAAGATACAAAAAATAAAATAATAAAAAGCATCTGTAGAAAAAGTCTATGAATCCAAAAGGCCCCTGACCTCCCAGTATCGGTCCGCAAAGAGCAAGGCAAATGACGAGATGGTCAGCATCCAAGATCCGTCACAGATCACAAAGACTGCAAGAAAATACTTTAAAGTCTTCTGTACATATTAATATATGGATAATTATAATTAAAATTAATAAATGATTGTAAAACGATATTTTTAGAGAGAGTTATTTCAACTTAATTTTTTCTAATAAGTGAAGTTCTACTCAAGCCTGAAAGTTTTACAAAAGTGCAATTTGTACTTGATTTTCGGATCTAAGTTTCTTTGACTCGCCACTAATTGTTTGGTAATATCGAATTTAGGTTGTCGACTCTATGCATTAACACTAAACCTAATGGTACAATATATATGCACCTCTTTCACTGATTAACAATTGTTTGCCGCAGCATAACCTATTAAGACAATCAAATTGAACTAACAAACCATTACAGTAAAAATGGCAGATTTCCGGTAACGTTGATATTTGGCGCAGTTTAAAACTTTACCAAGTTTCTTGGAAGTTGTTGAAATGTGAATTTTTCTTTTTTACAAATCAAACCTTCAAAAGCCTTTCAGAGCCAAAAAATGTCAAGGTGCAGTTAAAATTTCGTCAAAACCAAAATTGTCGTCGAAAGCCGAGAAAATATTCGCGATCATGAAACTGCGCCAAAAATCTCCACTTCAAAGTTTTTCAAAATTAATATCGCAAATTTGGTGGGTTTTAAAATTATACCAAAACACGCTCAATTATGAACGCTTAAAATTTATATTACGGCTTCAGTTATTTAGTTGACTGATTATTTTACAAAAATAAATGTTTTAACATTGTTTTTTGGCATTTAAAATCGTGCCTTTAACTACTAGCGCAAGTTCATCAAATTTTAAATCACGCCAAAATATTTTGTTTGCGAAAACAAAATATTTTGCTTGGTTAAATATATTGAAACAATGTATTTTTGCTTGGTTAAAATCAAAGTTAACTTTTGAAACACACACACACACACACACACACACACACACACAAAAAAAAAAAAAAAAAAGAGAAGGAAATAAAAGAAATCTACAGGCGGATTTTCCCATAATTCCTATAGTGCATAATGCACTCAAAAGGACAAAATAACTTTTCTGGATCAGAAAGGACAATTTAAGAATTCCTGTACTTTTCGAAAATTCCAAGAAAATGACACCACAAACGAAGAAAAGTGCGGTTCTAGTCATTTAAATCAAACTTTCCCAATAAGAAAAATATGCATGTTTCAACACTCAAAGTTATGATTGAAAGCTAAATAATGATATTAAATTCTCTTCATGACTTAAACAGCTCTTTTTTTCGTTTGTGGTGTCATTTTCTTGGAATTTTCGATAACTACAGGAATTCTTAAATTGTCCTTTCTGACCCAGAAAAGTTATTTTGTCCTTTTGAGTGCATTATGAAAAGTGCTTGGTATTAAAAAAAAAAAAAATCTGTTATTTCTTTTATAGTTCAGTAATAATTTTTTTCGCAATAAATGTGCACTGTGCAACTCTTGGTTGGAATGGCAAAAGTATTTCATTGCATTAACAACCCAGAACTCACCTGAAAGATTTTAGCTGCATTTCATGTTCCATCCTGCTCTTCCCATCCACACAGCAAAGAAGGAAGTCACGCGCTTACTGTGTGTTTTTAAACAAATTTCTATATTTGGATCAAGGTTTGAAGTTATACTTATGACTCAGTTTTCACATTAATGATCGTGAGTAAAAAGTTGTTCTTATAAATCCATCTCTTTGTCTACCTAAAATGAATTTCTGATGATTCAGAGACCAGTGACCAGTACCACACTCCTTTCAACAGTCTAAATGTGATACAAGAATTTTAAAAATGCGTACTTAAGCAAATATACTTTCAAGAAATGACAAAATGTCTTTGTTTTCCCTGTCATCATTGAAGGGAATGAAAGTGAACATGTTGACCTGCCAATTAACTCTCATAGTTTGAGGCTTCAAAACTTAATATTAGTCGAGGAAATATTCTGACAGCTATAAAAGTGTTTCCTGATACTTAATCTTTTGCTCTTGTGCCTTTCTGTAATAATCCAACTCTATTACATTTTGACTGTCGTCCACTGCCATGACCATGACTTAACAATAGGTTTCTTCGTCTGTTTTTAATTTTTGTTTTATGGAACGATACTGAAGCATTATTTTTTGAGACAGAATTTGAAAATATCTTCATCTCATCATTAGTTCATTTTAAAAAAATATAATATTCTGGAACTCCTTCAGCACACGCTAACAAATGCTAATGAGTGGAAAAATGTCATAAATTTTTGACAGCGAGATCAGAGTCATTTTCCTTTCTGTATTACATTGACAATATCCATCAAGTATTTTTGCTAACTTTTTAAGTCGGTTTTTAAAACTTCTTTTTTTTTTCAATGGAGTTCTTGCAAAGTTAATAAAAGTTTATTTTTCAAAAACAGTTGAAGCTTTATCAATAATACAATTAATGTCCACCTTTCCTTCTCTGGCTGTTGAAAGGGTTATGACTCTGGTTATTGAGTCGGTAGAATCGAATTTGGGAAGAGGAAAGATATGGATTTGTATGAAAAATTTTATACTCGCGATCATCAATTTTAAAACCGATTCTTAAGTCCAACTTCAAACCTGAATTCAAAAACAGAAACATATTTAAAGTTATATAGTTATTATAAATACGTAAATAGCGTATTTGGGTGGATGGAAAGAGCAGAATGGAACACAAAATGCATCCACCCCCCTCCTTTTGGTGGATAATGGGTTGTTAATGTGGTAAAATAAAATTGCATTTTCTACAAAGGAGCTATATATCGTTCACACTTATTGTGAGAAAAATTATAAATGAACTATAAAAAAAGAAATATTGCTGTGAGCAAAAAAAAAGTTTTGAAAAGTAGATTTTTTGATTAATTTCAGGAAAGTTTGCGGCTTATGAGCAAACTAAAAACCGTAAATGAATGCAATTAATCGTAAAGATAAGTGGAAAATGTGTTAAAAGAAATATTTAAATTGTAATGGTACAAGAATTTTAAGCATTTGTATTTTAATCATTTATACTTGGATTTTTCAAAAAAAAAAACGAATTTTATGCAAATAGTGTTTTTTAGTAGCTGAAACTGCTTTCCACAAAAAGTTTTTTGTACCTATCTACACAAAGTTGGAAAAAGTACATAAAAAAATGTACGATCCAAATCGAAAATAATGCATGCCCTTTTGTGATGTACCCTATTGATTATGGTGGACATGCGTTGTCCAGTATGTCACTTTTCCCCGTCCCGCATATTGTCGATCGTTTTCCTGTGAAGCGACATTGTCTGCGGTAAAAACCGTTTTACGGTCAGGAAGACAACGTTTAGCGTTTCTTGCTCTGACAAGTATGAATTTGCCACTAAAAACTGATCAAGTAAATTCGTTTGTTTTCGTCCGGCGGAGTACGCTACTTAACGAAATAATTCCAAAAGAGAAAAAAAATTTATTATTTTTTTTTCTCATTAAATTGAAAACCATTTTACGAGCAGGGAGGTAACGTTTCTTGCCCTGACAAGTATGAACTAGTCGGTCCAAATGATTGAATTCGTTGGTTTTCGTCCGGCAGAGTAAGTTAGTTAAAGAAATAATGTTAAAAGAGAAAACATATTTATTTGTTTTTTTTTTCTCATTTAACTAAAAACCGTTTTACAAGTAGGAAGGTAACGTTTCTTCCCTGACAAGTATGAATTTGCAGTAAAAACTGATTACGTAAATTCGCTTGTTTTCGTCCGACGGAGTACGTTAGTTAACGAAATAATTGTAAAGGAGAAAACATATTTATTTTTTTTTCTCATTTAATTAAAAACCATTTTATGAGCAAGGAGGTAACGTTTCTTGCACTGAAAAGTATGAATTAGTCGCTCCAAACTGAGAGAGGGAATTCGTCGGTTTTCGTCCGACGGCGGAGTAAGTTAATTAGCGAAATTATGTCAAAGGAGAAAAGTTGTGATTTTTTTAAAAAAAATTTAATCACTAGTGGTACACGCACGGCTTTGCCCTTAGTTGAAAATCAAAAGGTCATCTTGTTCTCCTGTATATTTACAAATAATGGATGATGAATTTCTCGCCAATTTGCTATATTCATGTGCTTGCCCATGTTACGGTTCCACGTTATGATAATTTCGTAATTTACTCGTCCACGTTGTGATAATTTGCTCGGTAAAATGTTCTTAACATTGGAATAAAAAAAGAACAAAATCGAATTTTCAAAAAATCGCTTCAAGGTGCACACCCCCATGCAAAAAACTAATTTTGTACCAAATTTCTTAAAAATCGGCCAAACGGTCTAGGCATTATGCGCGTCACAGAGATCCTGACCAACATAGATCTAGACATCCAGACAGAGAGACCTTCATCTTTATTATTAGTAAAGATAAAGAAAACCCATTTCACCAGCAAGGAGATAACATTTCGTACTCTGACAAATATGAATTAGTCGCTCCAAACTAATCAAATGAATTCGTTGGTATTCATCCGGCGGAGTAAGCAGGGGCGGATACCAGCTATTATTTTAGGGTAGGTCGGACTGGAGAATACAGGGTTTTGGGTAGGAAAATTTTCTCAAATTGATTGGGTGTCAATAAAAATCATCGAATTGGAAAGGAATAAGGCAGTTAGTAGGACATAAACGTTATTATTAAACTTCACAAGCAACGAAAGGAAATATTATTTTGAATATTTACTTTAAAAATATAATTAATAAATCGAAAATATTAGTGCTACCCTTTACACTTTATTTATGAAGTATCTGACCACAATGCGGACGATAATATTGCAGGTGGTTTAGGGGGGTCATTCCCTCCCCCTGTATCCGCCCCTGGGAGTAAGTTAGTTAACGAAATACTATTGTGTCAGAGAAAAGTTATGCAGGATTTTTTTTCATTTCATTAAACATCCCCCCCCCCTTTTTGATCAACTTTCAATTAGTTGTGGAAAAATAAAGTCTGCTAACGATTTAGTAAATATGTAGTTTAGATTTTTATTATGACTTTGTTAGCTACTATCACCGTTTGTATTATGTTTTTGTCGTGCTGGAATTTTTGACGTTTATAAAGAAATCAGTAAGCAATTTAAATGATTATGCACCAGGAAAGGATTTCTTTACTGCTAGTGTAAATAAAACACAAATAGAGGGATTTTTACATACTTAAAGAGTACAAGTGGAGTGAAACGCGGTCTCAGAAATTGGGTTTAAGTTTTTTAATAGTATTCGGATGTGCCATTAAGAACATTAAAAAGCTCATTGTTGACAAAATTCAATTTCTTTCAGCTCACACTTTTAAGTTATTTTAGTAAACTCTTGCAGTAATTAATAGTTGTAATATGGCAGTGCTAAAGAATTCCGTTTTTTCCTGTGCTCCAAAACCGGCATTCTGGTGTGTCATAATTGTACTTGTTTTCAAAAAAAATTATTTTTAAAAAAAAATCCATAAAAACGAGCTGATGTGTGCATCACATGACTTCCTTTTACACCAATTTAATGTTGTTTCCCTATTATTGCAATTTTAATGTGATTCTCTATCTAACTCTCTAAATATCACCTACAATGGCCACATTGAAACCAGATTTAAAAAAAAAAATATGTCGTCACGTTGGCGACAAAACTTGGCGACCAAAAGACTGGCGATATATCGCCAAGTGTTCGCCAAATTATACCACCACTTGAGTTTGCATCGAAATTAACAATGATTTCCCCCCAAAAAGGGGCAAAAGCCCTTTTAGAAACATCCGATTGCAACCAAAATGGGAGGTGCACAACTAGACCCCACTAGGATTTTACGTTCCAAATTACAACTTTCTAGGACATACCGTTTTTGAGCTATACGAGATACATACACACATACGCACATACAGACGTCACGGGAAAACTCGTTGTAATTAACTCGGGAAACTTCAAAATGGATATTTCGGGCGTCTATACATTCTTAGGTACATATGTACGTGTGGTCGGGTTGAAGAAAAAAACTCAACATTCATTTGGGGGTGAGCAAAATGGAAATTAAGGCCGATTTTTGAGTGAAAATTTTTTCGCGAATACATTACTTCCTTTTTTGTAAAAGGATGTAAAAAAGCATCATTATTTTAATACATTTTCGAGTTTCTATTTCATCTTGTTAGTTTGACTAAATGTGGTTTGTGCTTGTACTCAAATATAATGCCTAAATTTGCGATTTTTATTTATTATTATTTTTTTAATGTGGCCATTTTGTTTTAGTGAACAAATAAACAATCATTTCTGTCTTGATATAATAAACATTGTAATAAAGTATTTATTTTCAAATATCTTGCCATAGCTGCTAATTAGTTTTCTCTACTCCTCTCTCGTAGACTTCTTTTTTCTCCCTTTTTACAACAAACCAACTTAACTTTTAACTCTCACGTCATAAATCCTTTTTATGAAAACAGCTTATTTTAACTCGCAGAAGATGAAGAGAGAATCTGCGAAAAATAAGTATAAAAACGGCTCATTTTAAAATTCTTACGATATATATAAAGAGCGACTTCAGAGAATTATTAGCATTTTTTTTTTTTTTTTAAGATCAATTTGATTTGAAATCCAGTGTCACGAATATTGTGTGCTCTCTGAAAAAAAAAATGGCGCTTCGAAATCTTTTCCCATGAATGAGATTCTACGAAATCTTTTGGCTCTGAGCCCTCCTCATCGAGGTCGATGGCCAGGTGTCGTTTCGACCGAACCGAACCAAACCGGTTCTCGCCGGATAAAGCCAGCGAAAGGGATGCACGGAAGTAGGGAAAGAGAAAGAGTTGTTCGCTTTCTAGATGGAATTGTGTCATAGATTACGTGCGGTCGGAGCTTGAAGCACGTTCCATAATGTTTCTATTATACCATTTTCAGGACTTTATTACAATTGAAGCGTTACATGCTTTTATGATCATCTATTGATGGATTTGTAACATTTCACTTTCAGAGTTTGTTTTAAAGTAGGAACACGGTTTATAGAAATATGCGTCCATTGCTGGACATGATTGCAAAATTTTCGTCAAGTTCAATTCAGATTAATGAGCAGATATATCAGTTATTTATTTAATACTAGTGGTACCCGCACGACTTTGCCCGTAATAGAAAAATTAAAAGGTCTTTTGGTTCGCCTGTATATTTACAAATAATGTATGGTGAATTTTCTCGCCAATACGCTTGTATCCATGTTACGGTTCCACGTTATGATAATTTCGTATCTCGCCATTTGGCTTGTGCCCATGTTACGGTTCCACGTTATGATAATTTCGTAATTTACTCGTTCATCTTATGATAGTTTTGTTCTTAAAATTGGAATAGACAAAGAACCACATTGAATTTTCGAAAAATCGCTTCGAGGTGCACACCCCCATGCTACAAACTAACTTTGTGCCAAGTTTCATGAAAACTATCCGAACGGTTTAGGCGCTATGCGCGTCACAGAGATCCTCCGGACATCCAGATTGTTTCACAATGATACTACTACTACTACTGACTTCCCAAAAATAGTGAACATGTGCGGTCTGAGTTTGAACCACGTTCCATAATATTTCTATTCTGCCCTTTAAAGGACTTGATTACAATTGAAGCGTTAAATTCTTTTATGATCACCTGTTGATGGATTTGAAACATTTCACTTCAGAGTTGTTTTAAAAAAGGAACGCGCTTCATTGATATTAGCGTCCATTGCTGGACATCACTGCAAAATTTTCCTCAAAGTCTCTTTAGATTAATTCACAGATACATTAATCATTTATTTCAAAAGTTTTACATTAGCATAATATCGTCGTCTCAGAGCAACAGTAAGATATCTCAGTGTTATTTCAGGGATTAGATATCTTACTGTTGCTCTGAAGCGAAGATATATTTATTTTTTATCCATATTGCACTATTTATCTGTTTCGCAATGTTACTACACACTTCTCGAATGGCAAATGATTCTCCCTGTTACAGCCCGAGTTTCGGAATTAGTAATAGCTCTAACTAGGAAACTACACAAATAATGCAATAATGATAAAAGTTTAAATAGTAAGCAATCGAAAGAGCATACTGAGACAGTTTTTGCCGAGAAAATTATTTGTCCTCGTGCCCTTATTGTCAAGATATAAGGTCTCGAAGTCTGCCGAAATATTAAGAGAAGCACCAAATTTAAAAACTTGGCTAGAAATGGAAGGTACCAGATTTCATTCCTCATTGGAAGGTACCAGATTCTTCCATTACTCACGGAAACTCGCTGAATTTGGCGACTTTTCTTAAAATTTCGGCAGACTTCGAGACTTCATATTTTTATAATGGGGACACGAGGTCAAATAATATGTTTTGCTACGCTCTTTCAATTGCTACTTATTTGAATCCTTTTTATTTTTGCAATATCGTACGGTTCCCTGGTAAGTACCTCAGGGCGCATTATTGAGCATATTTTTATTTGAAAATAAATAAACATAACTAAATTTAATGAAGAAGAAGATCAACTTTACTGATACTCTTCTAAAAATTTGAAATTTTTGTTTTATGGAAAGAAATTTCTTTATGATGGCAAACAGTAAGTATCAGAAATCCACAATGAAAGTTCCATTCTGGCTAAGTGTTGAGCTTTAATTGAAGAGTATTTCTGTTGCACTTTACCTATATGATGGAGCATAGTTCAGCCTGAAATAGGATATCTTTTAATAAATGAATAATTTGACTTTCAAATTGCATCAGTTTAAAAAAACGTATAAGCGTAGCATATATACAAATCAAATTGTTAAAAAATGTAAAGGGTTTGGTGTACATTTATCTTATTCAACTGATTCACCGAAAACTTAAAATATTGAACGATGTAAATTAGCCATATTTAAAGTTTTATGTCAGCGTTTTTTAAACTGATGCAAATGCACAAATACATCTAAATATTATTCTAGCTGTTTTTAAGCTTACATTTTGCTGAATGAAATTGGTTTTGGTGTTACGAAATATATCATACTTGACAAGGAAAGAATTCTTGTATAATTTTTCGTGCATTTATTTATATATTTTTAAATCAGATTGTTTTCTCTAACTATAACTATTTAGTTTTTTTCCAGCAACCTACAAGTAAATATCATTTATTTGAACTTAAAAATTGTGTATATTTTCGAACACAATGTTTTCTTCATGCTGCCGTTTAATATAAATAAAAGGTTCTTCAAGATATTCATGTATAGATCCGTCTTTAAAAAAATCTCTCTCATTAAAAAAAAAATCATTAAATGAAGTATTTTTACAGCTTTTGCACCAGTTTTCTTTGGTCTTTTTTTTTGACTACCTTAAATTCTATGATTCTGTTCTTGATTTCAACTATTTCCTGTTCAGCACTCTACACTCAAACCTGTTTTTGTGCGGTCGATAGGAACCTAATTTTTAAAAAAAATCGTTTAAAATTTCACGAGTAGCTATAAAAATACCTTTCGCAATAAAAATTACTGCTAAATTGCACAAAAAAAAAAAAAAAAAAAAGACCGCACAAAAACGGGTTTGAGTGCAAAACTAATAGAAAACAATGAATATTGAATATTCGAGCCATCAAAAATTGAAATTCATTTTGTTAATAAAAAAAATTTTGAACAGGTTTATTTTTTTGCTTTTGACATCAGAACACGCTTTTTTTTTTTTCCTTTGAAACCCAAAATTCCTTAAAACTGATTAATGTTTAATTATTATTGTTTTAGGCTTTCAATGCAAACTGCGTATTTTATTGAGTACAGATGCTTGCATACATTAGAAAATACTGAAGTTCTGACTTGGATTTCATTACTGAATGAGATTTTTTATTGTAATATTTCCTTGATTGTGAAATAACTTAAGTACTAAATAGTAATTACATAAAACTGTCCTCTGATACAGAAATTTATGTGGTACTTTTCAAAGATTGTTTCAAAAGAAACTCGATGTTGCGTCATTTAGTTGCGTCATCATAGCACACAAGTATCAAAATATTTATTGCCAAGTTACGTAAAAGAGAGCAAAGGAAGTGAGCTTGAAGACAGGTGCGCAAACTATTTGAAAAAGATGATATTTACTTGCACTTGAGATGCAGTCATAGAATAATTCAGACTTGTTTTCAACATAGTAATCTTTTGTGGTAAGTGCAATGCAAGCTGTCAAACTTACTAATTAAAATTATTTATTGTTTGTGTGTATATGGTCCTTACTTTGAGCTCATGATGACAAATAAAAACGGCGATATGGGTCACTTTTATGAAGTATTGCGTGGAGAGATTTGAAGTTTCAAGAGTTTTCTTTAAAATTACTTTTTAAAATGCGATTCTAAACTTTGATGCTCTTTTGTTAAATCTTATTAATTGCTTCTTAATAATCATTTAAAAGCAAAACTTTTTTAAAATAGATTTTTCAATAGGTAATGATAAAAAAAAGCATTTCTTTTTTTAATCAGTAACTAAACGGTATTTGCATTTTTGTTAATTTTAAAATTCCTTAATTTTTTGTTTCGATGTCAATTTTATTATGAAGGCTTAAAATTTAAATATTTTTAGCAGTGTTTTCCAATCTGTTAGGAGCGCCTCTTTAGAGAGGCATATAATTATTGTAAGGAAGCACGCACATGTTACCAAAAATTTTTAACAAAAAAAAAGTCAAATCAGGCAAACAAAGTAAGGCAAGCAAACATTTCATACATAATACAAAAAAGAAAATTATTTTGCGCTAACTTGTTGTGTTATTCATGAACACGAATTCGCATTCCTAACAGAAAATTTTGTTTTTTACCGAAAATTTTGTTTTTTACCGGGACAAAAAAGTGAATTAAAATGCGTCACAAATAATTATAATAATAATAATAATAGTTTGGGAAAGAAGTAATTTAGTTCAATTAAAAAAAGGTTTACATACTGTCCAATAAGGGAGCAGTAGGGCTTCCTGTAATACGTGCTCTCCGGTAGAAAGTGGACACATTCACATAAGGTGCCAAGAAAAACACCTGACGTGGTCGAAGAAAACTAACTGCAGTTTTAAAATCAGCATGTCTATTTCACTCTAAAGCAGATCAAAAATCTAACTCAGTAGAAATTTTTCAAAAAATTGTTCTCCTGTGTTATCAATCGTTATTCTTTAGAAATATATAATTTTTTATAATTTATTTCAGTTATGTCTGGCAGCCTGTTTAATATCGTGCAAGTTCCATATTTGAAAAAAAAAAATTGTCTAACAATAATAAGTTATTTCATGCACAGTTCATTTCGTCGGAAAAGATATAGCCATGGGTTGTAGGTCCTTCCCTCAAGTGATTTAAAACATCCCAAAGTTATTCTGACCATTTTGAGCTACATAACATTTTAAAAATCTGCTTCAAAAATAGAGATAATGTCATATTAGTTTTTATTGGATGTTGAAAATATAGAACAATATTTGACTTTTCTGCAAGATCAATTCTAAAGCCAACTGACTAGTATTTTTTTAGAATGTGATTTTTCATTCGCGAACTATCAAGGGTTATCTTTAAAACTAGAAAATGATCCGTCAAAATGGTGAAAATTGTTTCTACATTTGAACGAAGCAATTTTCTATTTGGTGATATTCTGATAGTTGAATTTTAACCCAACTCCAGTGGGTTAACCCTAAACTCCAGTAGATAGCGTTCATTGTTAACCATTTTTACGTTTCTTCATTCTCGTAAAATGAGTCTTGGGTTACCGAATCCAGTTCAGCTTTTTCAAAATAAAGCATTTCCCTGCATGTTAAACAATACCAAAAAAATATTATCAAATTATCATGCAGTGGCGCAAGTTTCATTGTTGATGACGTCAAGAGCGTTACTCGATCAGTGAATTCGCTATTATATAGGGGAATATGAGGCAAAGTGAAATAGCGGGGCAAAGTGAAATATTTACTTTGCTTTTAGTGCCCCCTATTTGATAATATTTTAACTATGTGGTAACACATGTAGTCTATTCCCGTCAAGAAAAACTTACCTTTGAAAATTACAGAATATGATAATACAAGCAATTTTCAAAAGTTGATACTCATATTGCAATATTTTGTTGTAATTCGAAAATTATTTTTGGCATTATTCAATGATAAAGTTTTTATAATTAACAGTTGAAATATTAATTGAGACATTCTAATATTCGATTCAGTATTTATTTAGTTAATATTAAGCTTATTTGTATTTTAAATATTTTTTACAATTAGACAAGTACAAGCGGGGCAAAGTAAATGAAGAAAGTGAAATAATTAATGTAATTTAATTGTTCAATCATTTTTTAAATCTCTCACTCATTTTTTATTACTTACTTTATTAACATACCTTAATTTAACAATTCAGTTATTTATTCACTCATTCATTCACTTTTTTCTTATGCATTCACTCTTTTATTCACTCATTTATTTGTCCTCATGCATTAATTAGTTAATTTTTTTAATTAGCCGTTTATTTTTCTCATTAATAATTTCGTATAATTTCATTTATTCATTCAACCTTTTATTTACTGATTCATTTGATGAAAAATACTTTTTATAATTGAATAGAAAATATTTCACTACAAAAATTTTTATTTTTCACTTTGCCTCATGAAAAAAAAAATTGAAATTTTTCCACTGTTTTTCAAAGCGAAAATTTACTGCCAAAAATAAAAAAAATACTGTTTCAATGCAAGTTTGATCATAAAATACAATGCCCTTTCTTCATGTACTGTAGTTTTCAAAATAAATTTTCAATTCGTTTATTTTGAAAAAGCTCTCTCATCCTAACCATTTCACTTTGCTCCATATTCCCCTATATGAGGATATGAAGAATCGTTTCATAAAATGCTAGATAATTTCTAGAAGTGTCTTTAACTCGGAAGATGCCATTTTCAGTAGTATTTTTGGTACCACTCGACTGCCGTTAAGCGACCAAAATAAACATTTCAAACAGTTCATTCTTAATCTTGATGGAAAAATGAAAAGGTGAATACCGTGCATTCACCTGTCGGCGGATACGTTTTGGGCAACACCTTCTTTTCTTCTTTTTTCCTAAGCTTGCTTCATTCGTGTCTTAGAAACTTCACATTGTGAGTATGATTGGAAAAATTTCACTAAAAGATTAACTAGGGTAACGGCACTAGTAACAGACAAGGGTCCCAGTAACAGAAAGTAGTAAGTTTGGATTAAAATAATAAGACGAAATCCTGAAATAAGCTTCGTTCCCCTCGTTGAGACTTTAGACTGCTCAAAGAAATGTAAGCTTAATTCTCATAAAATTTTCGTCGTACAATAAACCTATTAAGTTGACCACCTTTATAAGTTGACCGCTTTTTTCAGGTACAGAAATAGTCCTATATCGTATAAATCAACCTCTATAAGTCGACCACTAAAGTAGTGCACCGCAAGAGGCCAACTTAAACAGGTTCTACTGTATTTGACGAAATAGCTTCATGAAAAATGCTTAGATTAAACCTTTCGTTAAATTGTAGAAAAATTTGTATGATTTTAGCATGAGTTTCTGAATCCAGCGATAAACTAAATGAGTGAATTTGTCTTACGTTTGACCATTAACCAATCCGAAAGTCAAAAGTACACATTTAGGCAGACAACATTACACACACGTTACATACGGGAACATCATCTAACTTATGAACAATTATGCTCTCTCTTAATCAGAAAATGAGACGATTTTACTAGTTTTAAAATATCATAAAAACGAAACAAAAAATGTTGTGTACCACGGAGTTTTAAAAGCACCTGGATATTATGTAAGATAGGTAATTTTTCAACCCGAACAAGGTCGGGGTGGGTCAATAGTAATAATAATAATTTAAGTGTGTCATTGTTTTTTATGCAAGTAATAGTTTTTCTTTTGTCGGATGTCTCTTCATCCATAAGCTCATTTTTGTGCATTAAAAAGGGCGTTCTTTGTAACGCCGAAACACGTGTCTGCAGTAATCTGTAATTCGTTCCTTTTGACGTTGTTATTTGTTATTTTAAAACAATCTATGATTTCTCTTTTAAAAATTAAATCTTTTTATCCCTGGTTTAAAATCAATTGAATCTGAAGCATACTATTGAAAATTCAGAATATTCCTATTTCCTTACATACGTTTTGAGGATGGGGTCATTTCCGAAATTTTAAAAGTATTTTTTTCTGAAAGAGCATGCTTAAGAAAAAAGGATTTGACAGTTTTTTAAATAATTTGAAAAAGTTTAATATTAAAAAAAAATTACTTTAGTCGGTGCACTTTCCTTGTTCACTCTTCTGCCGATAACTTCACAAAAGATGAAATGCCATTCACTGATGCCATTCACAGAGCACAATATTTAATTCGCTTCTTTACTCACGTGATTTGGCAACGATATGGTTGATAGCAAGCATAGAGCGCAATATTTAATTCGTTTCTTGATTATCAGCCGTGGAAACGCGGTAGACAGATGCGCCAAAGTACATCACTTGTGACGTCAAAAAGACCACACCTTATTTTCAAAATCGGACATTTAAAAAAATTAGTTAAAATTAAGCGTTAGGAAAATGAAAGTTTTTTCTCGCTCCATGTGTTTTTTCTTTCTTTCTTTCTTTTTTTTTTTTGCTTATTCTATCAATTTTAGTGACTAAAAGTAGTGCTTTTAACTGAAAGAAACAACCCCATTAGTGTCAGCGCCATCTAGGAAAGTGAAATAGTCATATTCTCTCTCTCTTTCTCTTTTGAGATTGTAGAATTTCAATGATTTTCGTTTTCCTCGTTATAATGTGTCCGTTTCATCTTTATTCCTTATTTGCACACGCCGACATTCGATCTGAAGTTGGCTCTACTATTGCGAAATTATTTTTAATGACTTCGTGTCATTTGAAGGTCGAGTGCTGCCGCAATGCGGGTAAGAAACGTACAAAAGGGCAAAAAGTCTCATTGCGTTTATTTTCGATGTAAAAAAGTAACTTGGGGAATGTATAAAGTTTACTTTAGACTGATATTAGACAGTAGGTAGGAGGCAGTGGGAACTATTTCCAGGTGTTATTATTCGTTAGATTGCACTGTACATAGCCATGGGCGTCCCGATGGGAGGTCAAGGGTGTTGTTCACTGTGACGTTCAAAAAATTTCGTCATTCGTCAAATTTTGTCTGGTGATTCGGCAAAATGATCTTACGGCGAAATTTAGAGTTCCATTCGTCAAAATTGTCATCTTTCGGCAAAAATTTGGCGTTCCATAGCAAAAAATTTGGCAAATTGCGAATATACGCCGTTTTAAAAATTTAAGTTTGGGCGCCCCTACGTACAGCAAATATGAATCATTTTTCTGCCTTTTATACGAACCAAGGGATTCAGTCTAATGCTTAATTCAAGTGATAGTTAATAATGTAGATTCCTGGATACGAATCATTCATATCTAGATCCGCTAAACAGATACGGACCTCAACTTTATACCCAACTTAATCCCCCAATTTGAAAATTTTCATTTTATTGCTATTGGTTAGTACCACTGAGCACTACATTCCCTTAAAAAGAGAGCTTCAACATTTTCGTTTAACAGGTTTTAGAGGAATTTGAGAAAATAAGGGTTTTTTAAGGAACTCTATATGTAAGGGTAGACCTGAAAATTTTTAAAAAAAAACCAAGACTATCGAGGTAACGCCTTGGTCGAACTGACATGGGTTCTACCTTCATAATTTTTATAAGGAATACAAAACTAATTTAAATGGAATAAATGATATTTTGTAGTTACACAAACGTAGAGCTTAAAATATGTGATACAATTTAAGACCAAAAGATCCATTAAATGTAAAACGGATACGGATATCCGGCCCACCACTACTTGATTCATATACTAAGTTCAAAGGGGTTCATCACATACAGGTTTTTCAGAAGACTTACTCCTCACGTTTGGAAGTGTACACTGATTTGTATGTCAGCCATGCTTACTTCTCTGCTTGTGGAACTTTATTTTGATCATTAAGGATTGCTTTAATTTGTGGGCCAGTAAAACCCCCTTCTCACCTCGTTTTAGGTTTGGGTGAAAAAAAAAAATCAGATTTGTGGTTTTCAGCAAAAATGTGCAAAAAAAAAAATTGTTTTTCATCAAAGGGACTTATCTCATGATGTTTATTAGGAGCTTTCCACAAATGATGTTACGTTTTCTTAAACTGCTCGCCCCTCCTCCCTCCCTTGTCACAAAGTATCACACTTCACCATACCCTCTTCGCTTTTTGTCACTCACGCTATTTTCTATTTGCCTAATTCTTATTTAAAAAAATGAATGATGTCACTTTTCATGTATTTCCCTCCCCCTCCTTTGTCACAAGCTCTCCTAATTTCATGAACCCCTCTCCTCTACTCAAAGCGTGACATCATTTGTGGATAGCCCCTTAGAGGTAATTTTCTATTACATTGCAGAAGATTTGAGAACCAATAAGAGTGATTTTTCTGTGAAGCGACTAGAACCTTTCTTTCTCCAAAAGTGTCTTTGTACCTGAAAATGTAGACTTCCCTCCGGCTTGGAATGAAGCCAATCTAATAGAAAAGAGAGGTGACGTCAATCTGACACAAATGGGTAAGCGATCATTAAAAGAACTCTTAAAGGGCTCTTCTTCTATTTCGGCCCATGGTTTCTGGGAAACGGCAAACAAGCAGCAAATTTATCTAACCTCTCCCGAGAGTCTTCTGCATCAAAAGATAATTGGTGTTTTGCTTCAAGACCAGAAATATAACCGCCCAGTGGAAACGTCGTAGGCGGATTGCAATCGTTGATTTGTTAGAAGATATCACTCACCGACAAATATTATAAGAGTGGCCCAAACCAAAAATTAAAATAATAATAATAATAATAATAATAATTACTGATTTAAAATCTGAATTTAATGCTCTTTCTTGCAACAATTCTGGCACAAAGTTAGCTCACATAACTCGTGCTTAGTTGTAGTTAATAGTGGCAGATCCGTTAAATTTCACAAATTAGAACTTTTTTCTAACTTTAACCATATAATATTAGTTATATACACTGCAAAAACCAAACACTAAACGTAGCATCTTTTCATTGTAGTAATTGGAGAATAAAAAAGTAGTATTACGTAAAGCAACGATTTTCTCAAAACTTTTTGAAGTGAAACTTCTTATGAGAGGGCTTTGAAACTCTGATCTGCCAGCTTTTTGTGTGACAGAAATGACGTATAGTTGGGGCAAACCTAACCTGGTAGCATTATAATTCTGTGATTAGGATCTGCGCAGCATTCACAATGCTGCCAGGTTAGGTTTGCCCCTCCTATAATGGTTTTTGTGGGACAAAAAATGGCACATGTGCTCTTCTCACTTTCTTTCTTTCTCGCTTTCCATGCGTTTAGGCGGCATGGCGATCCTGAGTATAGTACTTCTGTTGGTTAACAGACTATCGATTGAAACACGATTGTATAACCAACGCATTTCGAGTAATGTTTAGTGTTCTTAATGTTTATGATTTATTTTCTTCACTAAAATGTGCAATTTTTTTGTTAAGGTACTTGAAACTTCTTGGCCGAGACTCGATCCAGGGTCCGATGGGTTCGAGGCTTAGTACCGCTCACCCGTTGAAAGTGATCATACTCAAAAAAGGTGTAGAGGAAAAAAATAACGTGATAGAAGAAATCTAACTGCAGTTTGGAAATCAGTATGCCTAGTTTATTCTAAAGCAGCTTAAAAATCAAATTTAACTGAAATTATGTTACAAATGGGGTCGTTTCCAAAATTTTAAAAGTATTTTTTTTTTCTAAAAGATCATGCTGAAAATCATAGGATCTGACCATTTTTTAAATAATTTATTTAAGTTTAATATTTTAAAAAAATTACTTAAACCGGTGCGCTTTCATTGTTTACGCTTCTGTCGTGTGACATCACAAGTGATGAAATGCCATTCAATGTTGCCATTCATAGAGCAAAATATTTCATTCGCATCTTTACTCACGTGTATGTGCAACGATATGGTTGGTAGCAAGCGTAGAGCGCAATATTTAATTCGCTTCTTGATTATCATAACGTGAAAACGTGGTAGAAAGATGCGCCAAATTGCATCATTTGTGACGTCATAAGGACCACGCCTTATTTTCAAAATCGAAAATTTTAAAAAACTAATTAAAAAATAACTGTTGGGAAAATGAAAGTATTTTCTGGGTCCATGTTATTTTTTTTACTCACTCTATCAATTTCAATGAATAAAGTAGTACTTTTGACTGAAAGAAACAACCCCATTGTTCCCTATTGTTGTAGGTCTTAAATGAGTTGAAAATACTTTAATTTTGTGTTAGATTATACCAGAGAATTCTTTGCACTTTTTTATGCATTTATCTTGGCATACATAGGATTCTTTATAACATTTCTAATTTTCTAGCATTTACAGATCTTGGCATATACTTGAAACACATAATGACACGCATTGTGCATTGCCGTGATAAGCAAAAAAGTTGTATCAGCACTTTTTAACAAAATCGAGTTTTTGTCACCAGGGGGTTCTTTGAAGCGTATTTTACCTAAATGCAATGTTCAATATATTCTTTTACGATTGGGAAGTATTTGTAAAAAAATTCTGAAAAAAGTGGCATCTGAATAAAACATGAGCAATGCAGCTCTTTGTACGCCTGAGGATCGTTCACTTCTTTTACCTTGAACTCGTTCATTTGAACGACTTCGTTCACTTAATTAAGTTATTTATTTTAAGTTATTAAATTTTTAAACGTTGATCAGAAAATTATCAAGTATAATTATTAAAAATTATAATTAAATAATGAACATTAAAAAAAAAACCGGAAAGTAGGTTGTAAAAATAATAAAACCTAATTAAATAACTTACTTGCGTAAACACGATAGCGACAAAAAGCTGAAGAGTAAGTGATGCCGAATGCTTTATTATTAAGTAGAGAGGAGAAAAAAAAATATGCTTAGTTGTGTAGAATAACTTAAAGACTAATATAAGAAAAAAATAACTAACTAAATGAAATTAATGCTCTTCCAATGCAATGATCAAAACCATTTATTGTTCAAAAGAACGGTCGTACATTTTTTAGGAGACCGTACTGAGCCGTTGAGTCGATGCGCCGACCTGAGAGTCGTTCTTTTTGATCCTTTCGTTTATGAACGACACATCACCTAATCTAAATCAAGCATATGGAGGCGTAAAACTTGAAAGGACGATTTTTCAGTTTAAGCTCGACTGCTGATACCACTTTTGTGCTTAACACGGCAGTAGTACCATATTGTAACGTTCTATTATTTCATACCATAACATAACACTGTACTATAATCGAAGGATGTGCACAGACATTTTGGGGTCCGTCGCAAATGACTTTTACAGGCCTCCTCCATATTGTTTACCCCTACGTCCCTACATGTCTTTCACTCCTCATTTCAAAAATATCGGGCCCCTTTCAGAAGGGCTCCTTTCAGGGCCTGGGCCATCAGGTGTCTCTTCTCCCCCCCCCCTCTCCTGTGCACACCCTTGACTACTATTGATCTTGTTGCTCAAACGCATTTCTGGAATTAATTTCTTTAATGTCACAATTGTCCTTTTTCCTTCTCAAGTTATTGATATCCTACTCATTATCAAACTTCCGCACTTTAGTATAGTCTTTTAATTAACTCTCGGCTATTTCTTGGAAGGCGTCCAGCCAAGGTGACCTTGAATAATAATGGTTCTCTCTTCGATTCAGTCACAGTTCACGTGATCATCTCGTGCAGTATTGCCCTTTCGTGTCTTTAGCCACCGTGATCAGTATCCGCCCTCCGATGGGAAGTCGTCTGAAATTCCATCTATGCTATATTCCATAAAGACAGAACGTGTCACATCTTTTTCGAAGAATCTTCATGAAAGGGATTATTATAGTGTTTCTCCTTCTGTAGGATATGTTTTGTTTTTGCACGTGCATAAATAGCATGTTTTCAAACATTTCTACAACTAAGATTGAAGTTAATGAGGATTATGTAAAACTGGAATGTTTTCTTTATTTCTTTTCTTTTTTTATCTCTTGCACTTTTTTTTCCCTTTCCTTGTAAGAAGTAAAGGAAGTTGTAATCACGGGAATAAAAATCACTCAAATTTCATCCGTAATTTCCAAATTCAACCATCTCAAATAAATTTTAACTCGTTTCTTCAGCCCGTCCATTCTTGCACCCGTTCATACCAAGAAGGATAGGACACCCCGATGGGAGTTTACGGGAGGTCACTGTGGCCTTCCAAAAATGTTCTTATTTGGCAAATTTTGTCTAACTATTCTGCAAAATTATCATCGTTCGGCAAAATGTGGAGCTCTATTTGACAAAACTACTTTCATTCGGAAGTTTGGAAGGTCTTTTTGTTTATTCGAACGTATGGATACCGAATGTCCATTTCGACTGTCTCTGAGTTAATTATAAAGAATTTTCTATTGATCAATGTGTTGAAAATACTAAAATATTGTGTCAGATTATAGCAGAGAATTCTTTGCACTTTTTTTATACTATGCATTGATCTTGGCATAGTACCATAAGACTGTATAACACTTCTAATTCTCTAGCATACATAGATCTTGGCATACGCTTTGAAACACATAATGATGTGCATTCCATTCTGTCGTGCGTATGTGCGTTATTACGTTATGTATGTTACATGTAGGTACGTACTCCTTTTGTGGTTGCAATCGTCTTTATTTGTTTTCAGTGTCAAATCAATCTTAACTTTCATCCACAGTGAAGTAAGGTCATACGTTAGACATCCTTTGGCTATATATCACGAAGTTTTTTGCGTCCAACTTGGCGATATATCGCCTAGATAATGAATGTAAAAACCATTTAAAATAAATTATTATTAAAATGTTTCATAGATATCCTACCAGTGAGGGAAACTGCGTTTATAAAATCATTGGTAATGTGAAAACTATATATTTTTTTTTCATAGCATCACAAGGTATCTATATGTCATCACACTACGTAGAACCAAACAATGAAGGGGGCAACAGATTTCCCCAGCTTCAAAAAAAAATTAAAGATTTGCTTTGAAACAGTAATTTCAGAATTATTCGGTTATACGCTTGATTGTGTATAGTGTTGAAAAAATATTTTGAAAGCAGCTAATTAATACTTTAACCTGGCCGTGGCAGAGTGAATAGGTGCTGTATACTCAAAATAGTAGGGTTCAGGGAGCAGAGCCCTACGCCACCATATACCCAGATACCCACCAAATAATACATACAGAGTACGTTCTGGTGAGCTCCGTGAGACCGAAAGTCCTGGGATCGGTCCCTAGCAGTCACCTTGGTTGCAGGGTACTAGAGACATCCTCTCTTCTTCAGTACGGTACCGGAATTGTAGAGGTGGCGATAGATTGGTGACACCATCTATTGATGTAATATTTCTAATGTAATGGAGGCGAGGCGCATAGTTCTTATTCCTCTCATTGAAGCCTGAGCGGCAGCTATGAATAATACAAAATGAAGTAACATTATAACCTTGCAGTGGAGTAGAGCATTGGACCCTTTATAGTTTCTTTTGAGATCAAATATACTTAGAAAAAAAAGTTAAATGTGAACCGACATGGTTCAAAGTTACCTTAACAAACGGAAACTCAGTTTAAAAAAATCTAATCTGCACCTCGTTCTGAACATTTGTTTTCCTCGCTACGACAGGCATTATCTTTAGTGTGTATTTTCAAAATGGTAACAGTGGAAAAATAAAATCATAGGAATTCAAAACAGTCAAGTGACAACAATAGGCAATGTGATTGCTCAAAAAAAAAAAAAAAAAAAAATTACTTTGAATTTTGACATCTTGAATTTAAACGTGTTTTTTGCGTGTGTGCAGGCATGTGTGTGTGTGTGTAGGCGTGTGTGTGTGCAGGCATGCGTGTGTGAGTATATGTGTGTATGTGTAGGTGTGTGTGTGTGTATGTATGCGTGTGTGTGTATTGTTTTCTCTGGAGGAGAAGCATCGGGAGGGACCGGTCGACGGTGGTGCTGCAGAGGGAGGCGGGGGGGAAAATGATATTACAGGAATTCAAAACAATCAAGTGAGAACAATAAGCAATGTGATTGCTCAAAAAAAAAAAAATCGTAATGAAAGTTATTCTTAACTAGTAGTATCCGCACGTCTTTGTCCGAAGTAGAAAAATAAAAGTTCATTTGATTCCCCTGTACACTTACAAATAATGGATGCTGAATTTTCTGCCAATTTGCTATGTTAATTTACTCGCCCATGTTACGATAATTTTCTCGGGTACGTTATGATAATTTACTAGTCCACGTTATGGTAATTTGCTCGTTCATGTTATGATAATTTGCTCGGTAAAATTAGCCAGGGCCGTAGCCAGGACTAAAGCAGAAATACATGAAATACACCGCCAACTCAGTCATACCGAAGCAATGGTTCAGTTCAACTCGAAGATTGAAGGCAAGGCACGCTAATTTCTGGTCAGAGCTAATTCTATATTAGCTACCAGTTTGTTTGGCACTCTTGGCTTCCTTAAGAGGTTTTCCACCTCCAGCTCAGTCAACTCCTAAGCCGAGCTGATGAGTGCTAATAAGCACGAAGCTGCAGTCCTCGGCTGGAATGACTGATTTGGCGGTGTATTTCATGTATTTCTGCCTTAGCTCTGGCAATAGGGCGGTAGCTTACTGAAATTACCATGTCATGCCTTCAATCTTCGACTTGACCCGTACCATTGCTTCGGTCACTCGTCTGGTCAGAGCTAATTATATATTAGCTGCCAGTTTGTTTGGCACTCTTGGCTTCCTTAAGAGGTTTTCCACCTCCAGCTCAGTCTCTTCCTAAGCCGGGCTGATGAGTGCCAATAGCACGAAACTGCAGTCTTCGGCTGGAATGACTGAGTTGGCGGTGTATTTCATGTAAAAATGGACTTGCCACACTTTCAAAATAAACAGCTTTAAAAATTCATTCAATCTGAAGTAGTAGTTTTCTGTCGTAAGTTTTCGCAAAATCAACAATGAAATCGTAAAATAAGCAATAAAGGTTTAAAGCGTATTAATTCCGACAGCGTTGTAGCTTTTCCCTTTGATGACCAACCGTTAAAATGTCATTCTCTATTTGAGTGGCGCAAAAAAGAATCACGCAATCTCAAAACCTCACGCAAAAACTGCATTTAAAAAGTTCATTTACCTTTCACATGGAAGTACGTCGTTGTTGTTATTAACTTATTAATAACAAAAGGGTTAGAAAGTTTTCTGATAATAGTTTGTATAAGAGACAACAGAAAGAGATACTATTTGTTGACTTGCGAAGCGAGCAGGGGTTGTAGCCTACTAGTTTTTTTATTAATCTTTACTAATAATAAAGCTGAAAGTCTGGATCTCTGTCTGGAAGTGTGTGACGCGCATAACTCCTAGACCGTTCAGTTGATTTTTCATGAAATTTGGCACAAAATTGGTTTGTAGAATGGAGGTGCGCACCTTGAAGCGATTTTTTAAAAATTCGATTTTGTTTTTTATCTATTCCAATTTTAAGAACATTTGACCGAGCAAATTATCATAACATGGACGAGTAAATTACCATAACGAGGACGAGCAAATTACCATAACATGGGCGAACTAATTAACATAGCAACTTGGCGAGAAATTCATCATCCATTATTTGTAAATATACGGGCGAACCAAATGACCTTTTAGACCGCTAGTTTCTAATGAATTGCCTTACAAAGTATTGGCCCAACATAAAGAAAAATATATTCTTATTCACTTATCAAATTATTATTCACTTACAAATTCATTTTTTTTAAATCTTTTTTTTTCTGTGACAATGTGACGAATACATTTAGGTTTCTTTTCTAGCCGATCGGGACTAGAAAGGATGTCCCTTAGTATGGGGAGAGGAATTTCAAGAGGTTCCCCAGTACTGCTATTCAATTTTGGTTTAGCTCACAGTAACTCAATTCCATCATAACAAACTAATAATTACAGATGGGAAAATGACCGTGTGGCTTTGAAAATTCCTTCTAATTACGATTATACATTTCATATCATGACGTAAATGAGGCAAAATTAGTTGCATTCAGCAAAATATTTATTATCATCCTCATATAAATAATAGCCGATGATCGAGTAATCCGCGTGTTTCAACAATGAAACTCGCTCCACGGCACGATAATTTAATAATATGTTTTAGTAATGTTTAACATGCAGGGAAAGGCTTTATTGTGACAACCGGTAACTCAACTGTTTTATTGGTAAGACTGTGTCATTTCAGGGGAATGAAGAAACGAAAAAATGGTCAATAATGAACGCTACCTACTGGAGTTTAGGATTAATCCACTGGAGTTAGGGTTACAATTTCAACTATCAAAATATCACCAAACAGGCAATGGCTTCGTTCATATGTAGATGAGTTGAAGCAATTTTCACCCGTCATGCCTTGACGGGCGACTTTCTAGTAATAAATATTCTTCTTTCAGTTAATTGAAAAATTTATCAATAATTAAATATGCTCATTCACTGGGTCATTCCATGTCAAATCAACCAAAAAAAATTATTTTCAAATTTACCATCTCAGATTTTCATGAAAATTTCAGGGATTATACTGTTTGACATTCTAAATTCAGATCTACTTTAAAAAAAAATTAATCTCTTTTGGTTAATGAGTTATTAACCTTTTAAATCTGTAAAAAAACACGTTTTTTTTTACTCATCTGTTGTGCGTAAAAATGCTACAATTTTAGTTCTATGGGGTCAATACAGTTGGTTAACAGCTCATTGCAAAGAGAATTGCATGAGCTTTAATTTGACATGCAACTTGCATATTTTTCTTGCATTTTTATTATTTTTTAAATTTTTTAAACTTTAAATTTAAATTTTTTTTAAGTTAGTGTGTTTTAAAAATTTTGAAAAAATATATGTTTTTTAATATGTTTTAGTTGATTTATCCTAAAAATTTCAGAGTGGGGACATGATGGGATCAGCAGTTATAGCAAATAATGCAATGGTGCCACTAAGTATTTTTGTTTAAAAATTAAAAAAAACAATAAATAAGTAAAAAATACTTTTTTAAATGCACAAAACTATTTTTAACAATTTAAATTTATTTCAAAATATACATGTTTTAGTTTTTTACTATTATTATAAACATTTTGTAGTAAAACTATGAATAGTTCAATTAATTAAAAAACCTTTAAATTTCAAAAAAATCTTAAATTTTGGTTATCTTTTATTCCTTTGAAGTTCAGTAAACAGAACTAGCACAGAAACTTCGAGGATGTAATTTTGAAATGTATAAACACAAAGTGGAATTCGATACATAAAAATACCTTGTGGCAGATAAGTCTTTCATCTCCTCAGTTTTGAAAGTAGCTTTTTACTCGCCTTTGAACTTTCAGATTCTGAGAGATTATAAACCCTTCCAGTTTGTGTTGTAGGGTCAACTTTGGTTAGTATTTCCGTTTTATTTACAACCAATACATCAGGAATATGAGGGTACTTAAAGGATGGAGAAGGTCCAGGAGGCTATAAAAAAAACTTATTTTAACCTCCTCATTTTCAATTCCTAAAACACAACCTAGCCACCATTCATTATTATATACACATGTTACAAAACCAACTATATCATTCAAGTCCAAATCATCAGCATCATCATGTTTGCTTATTATCTCTTCTTTTGTGTGGTGTGAAAAGGAGTAATATTTAACGAAAACGGTGCTTTTGTTTTTTGGTCTGTAATTGTGGAACTGTTGAGTTCCTTTCACTGTTATGGCTTTTTCAAACCTTGTTTTCAGAAATGCTAATTCTTTTTCGTAATCTTTTTCTGTTGAATATATGAAATCGATATTTTAAATATTGTCTTTAGACCATTCATATAATTGACGGGGGGAAGAAACTTTAAAATAAAAGTAATTTTAAAAAGTAAGAGGTTAATTTAAAAAAAAATAAGATTTTAAATAATCTAAAAAATGTCTAATAAAATATATATATATATATATATATATATACATATATATATATATATTTTTTTTTTATTTACAAAAAAAGTGTCATTGCATTATTTGCTATAACTGCTGATCCCATCATGTCCCCACTCTGAAATTTTTAGGATGTATTTATTAGAACATATTAAAAAAACATTTTTTTTTTCAAAATTTTTAAAGGACACAAACTTTAAAAAAATTTAAATTTTAAATTTTAAAATAAAAATATATTAAAAATTCAAGAGAAATATGCAAGTTGCATGTCAAATTAAAGCTCATGCAATTCTCTTTAAAATGAGCTGTTAACCAACTGTATTGACCCCATAGAACTAAAATTGTAGCATTTTTACGCACAACAGATGAGTAAAAAAACGTGAGTTTTTACACATTAAAAAAATTAATAACTCATTAACCAAAAAAGATAGATTTTTTTTTAAAAAGTAGATCTGAATTTAGAATGTCAAACAGTATAATCCCTGAAAGTTTCATGAAAATATGAGATGGTCATTTTGAGTGATTGGTTGATTTGACATGGAATGACCCTTAATTATAAACACCAAAAATGGTCAACTAGCAAATATCACCTACTGTGTCGATGTACTTTAATATTTATCCCTATTGCGTAAGAAACAACTGATAAGTCTTGTGAAAGCAGTACATTCAATGCGTTAGGAGTGTGGAAGTAATTCTCTCACACTATTTGTTTTGCACCATGTAGTAAATATGGCGCAAAATCACTCTATATGTGTGACAGATTAACAATGGATCTATAACTGACGAACGACGAATTAACTGCCCCAATTGAGATCGTTCGAGATCGATGATTGTAAAACTTCGGTTACTCGACACGCGGATAATTCGACTACCCTGGTAACTCGACACGCTGATAACTCGACTACCCCTGTAACTCGACATTTAGTTTTCTTATGGCTGGTCCAATACTAATATCAAAGGGTGAAGACCTCTCTAACTTGACATACATTTGCAGGAACCTTTATAAGTCAACATCCAATTTTTATTCTAGTCCAATTTTTGTTACCAATATTCTTTCAATTGACCTTTTCTCAGACTTTTAAACTGCGGTTTCTTGATCGGTCAATTCTACTTTGGAAAGTTCTTTTAGAGAGTTATATCTTTTATCCAGGGGAGTCAGCCACCACACTTTGTGTTGTTAGTGTTTTTCTAAAAGGGTAGGATAAATGTACCTTGGGGAGTACTTTAGAGAAAGAAGGCACCATTACATGTTTTTGTTACAATATTATGCACTTTTCAAGAAAAAAAACCAAAAGGAAAGAAAATTTATTTACTGGAATTAATTTTCATAATGTGAATGTTAGGCATTTTAATAAATAAGTGATGCAGAAACTCTTTAGGGATTAAAATTATAAAATTATAAGTTGACATGATTTCATGTGCCCTTGGGGTGTCGAGTTATCGAAGTTCCACTGTACACCTTATGCAATTAAAACTGTGCGTATGATTCTATGTATGTACTTAAGTATGTATCTATGTTTGTACTTATGTATGTATCTATGTATTCATCTATGTCCAAGTTACTTCTCCCGAACGCCAGTGAACTGACCATCGAACAAGGTATCGATAGATTCGTAATTTTCCCGTCTTTATGTTTGGCTATTTAACATAATCCTACGATAATAATTAGCAGAGATATCAATTTAAAACTATGAATTATGATACTTATATTTCGACAGGAAATCCTTTTTTTCAAAGGCTTTCCTCCATTCAAATTATTATTCAGTGCTTCATCTCAACTTTCCGTAACAATGCTTTTATTAAAATTTGTTGCGTGAAGAAAATCATTGAGACGAAAGATCTGTTGCCACTTTTTTTCCTCGAATGTGACCAAATAAAGTTCTGGCTTTTGTTTTAAAGGCTTTTTTCTGTAATCGGGGGACTTAAAATTTTTACTTTAAGGTTATTTTTCCGCAATCTGCCGCAAAATTTTACTGATTTTTTTTTTTTTTTTTATGTTCAAGTCTGATTGTTGAACACGCGTCACTTGACATAATTTTATTTTCGTGGTAGACAGTGCAAAGTCGGGCGACGCAAGGCGACGCAGCGCAGTACATTATTCAAATTTCAAATCACTATGATATCCGTTTGCTTTTCCCAACAAAGTCTCATATCAACACTTAGCTCATGCTTCCCTTTCCGAAGTTGGAAAAGAAAACAAAGGAAAGGGAAAAAAGTGTGCTACCAATTTCGCCGCTTATCTTTCCTTCCGCTTTCATCCTCAGAGAATTTTCTCTCACCGGAATTCGAAAAAACGCTCCAATGACAGCACTGAAGAAAGTGACTTTTTAAAACGTTTGCAAAATTCGATGCACTGGTTTTTGTGGGAGAAAAACTGCTAACTTGTTATTTAATGCAGGAAGTCACTTCTTATACGTTACTTAATTTGAGAAAGATTAAAAGGCAAAATTAACATCGACACAGACTACAGGGAGACGAGAAGAAAAAAAAATAGCGATAAAAAAATCACCTGTCGCTTCTCACCTCAAGAAATACATTAATAACCTTTAAGTGCACAAAAGGCGTAAGTAATAGCTAAAATCTTTTCCACAAAAATCAAGAGGTAGCATTTATGAACTAATTTATTTAAAATGTATTATACTTACCCTTAACTAATGTATTTATGATAATTAACTTCAATTAAGTTTAGAAAGTATGAGGCACTTTGAGTTTTAAAAAAATAAAAAGTTAATACTTCAAAAAAGTGGTCACAAACTCATTATTACTGGTCACTGATGGCTAAAGAATAACCCTGACATTAATGAAAGATAATTCATTTCAATTCCACGTTTTTGTTGGGATACTTTGAAAGTCCTGTTTAAGGAAATTACCGACAAATGACGGAATCAAATTGTGAAAGAAAACGTCAAAATTAATTTTCTTAGTTTCGTTTGTCTCAAAACGACTGTTTTATGTTACTTAATTTCTGAAAGTGTCGATTCGATTTTCACAACAAAAGCAATTTCCTTGTTGAAATCGATTACTTTTTATTGTGTTCAAATCTTTCTGTTTTAGTTTCGCGTTATTTTGTTCAAATGAATGAATTTTCGAATCATTACTTTTAATAATAATAATTTAAAAAAAAAATCCTTAAAGATAAAGATATTTTGTCGGATGTTCTGTCATCCACAAACTCTTTTCTTATTGAAAAAGATACTTCATGTAGCCCCGAAACATGTGCATGCGCAATCGTCAAACATGTCATTCACAAATTGTGTGCTTCATTAGTGTTGATTTTAATAATTCATAATTTGTATTATTTTAAATCTTTTTGTAAACATAACCGTAATGGTTAATAGAAATACTGCAGCAATCATAAGTTTTCTGATTTTATTTTTGGACAGATTTCGGGCGTTTCATTATATTATCGCATAAATATTTGCGTATGCCTCCTATTCTATTGTTTTTTGTTTTTTTTGGCATTCAACATTTTTGACGGTAAATTATTTTTCTCTGTAAATCTCTGCTAAAATGTAAATTGTGCTGATAAACTATTGGTAGATTTAGACGCAGTAAGGCTTCTCTCTTTCTTTGATTTTACCAGAAAGCAAGCTAAAAATGTTTTAAAAAAACATAAGTACGTGTTTTAGAATGAAGAAAACCGTAACTATTTTCCATGCATTTTCATCCGAAAAAGAAGTAGCAGCAAAAGGTGATTAGTCTTCCTTAAAATCCCTTAAGTCGTCCATGAAACAATGCGATGCGTCAGTGGCGTAGCGACCGGGAAGAGACACGAAGAATTAAAATTAGTGTATTTATGTATATCTGCGTATATGTGTGTGAACGTAAGCAATGAGTGCATGCATACATGTTATCATTCCGAGGGAACCTGCCCCCCCCCCCCACACGCATTGATGAATTTCTCTCTACGTCACTAGGATGCACTACTACTCATTAGAAAGTGTGCCATCATCGCTGTTGCTATGTTTTGATCTTAATCTAAGACATTCCTTCATTTCACGGAACGCTTCGAATCCAGGTGCGCAGTTCGTTTGTTTAGCGCCATTTTGTGCTTTCCGTATGCTGATGCCAAGGAAAACTCTTTTTCCGTCTGACAGAGACGAATCTCATGGGTATTTTTAAATACTTGTGCCTCTCGACAACCTCCCCCCCCCCCTTCCGACAAAAAATGATACGAAATGTCTCAATCGTTTCTCGTAACTCCGGGTTCCCTTTTTATCCAATGCCGTAATCGAATCGAAGACAGACGGAGACGCAACAATTCTGCGAGAAAAGTTGTTGCTTTTAACTGAAGTCGTTTGCCAAAATGTTGATTTTGATTTTTTTATTTGCATTTCAACGTCTCAACAACAGCAAACATTTATTTGTTTCTACCTAAGCACAGGGACGTGCACGGGGGGGGGGGGGGACACCTGTTGGCCCGGACCCGAGCCTGAGGGGGCTCGAGGTTTCTAAAATGAGGGGTGATATATATGTAGGTACGTAGGCGTAAGTAATATGGAGGGGGCCCGTAAAAGTCCTTTGCGACGGGCCTGAAAATTTCTGTACACGCCCCTGCTTACACATAAATAACTGTTTGAATAAAAGTATATTTTGCAATTTTGCAATCGTTTAAATGTCGTGCGAAATTCCAAAATGATATTTCATTGTTTTTAGTGAATTTCTATTAATGCTGTTTCTTTTCAGAACTATCGCTGCAAACAAAACATCAAAAATACATTTACTCGTAGAATTTCACGCTTAATATTAAAATTGAGAAACTATGACTAAAAATAAAGTTTTCAGCTCCAGTTTTAAAAGTTATTATAAAATGTACTCGTAATTTTTTAAACCGCTTGCAAAAATACGAAGAAAAACATCATTTCCGGGCTTATTGGCCGTGGTCGAAGTGGAAAAGAAAATCCAGACGTTTCGTCAAGCTCTACGGCATCCTCAGTGGCTAAGTTCAATGCAACTGATGAGCTGTTCTGGTCGCTCTGGTATTTAATTAAACTGCTGGCGGGTGCCGGCTCCTGACAGAGCGACCAAAGAAGCTCATCAGTCGGGGCCCCGGTTGACCCCCGGTATTGCAAGCCCAAAAATGTTTTTTCTTCATATTGACGGCGGCCGTGAAAGCCTTTTGCAGCTTTTAACTTGCAAAATGTTTTGATGAAATGGTATAATTCAAAATGATGCGGCAAAACTATAGCAGCCAAGTCCAGTTAAAATTATTGCTTCATCAGAAATTGCCGTTTTTTGATTAAACCGCCGACATATCCTTCTTTCAAAAGCATGAACCATAAGCAAAATATTATAAAGTTATCAAAAAAATTTATATACTTATTTTTTTATTCTGCAGTTAATACTGAGTCCTTATATATAAATATATATATATATATATATATATATATATATATATATATATATATATTATAACATGCGCGTGTCCTTATATATATATATATATATATATATATATATATATATTATATATATATATATAATGTTACTTTTTTTCAACATTTGACCCTCCCTTCTCTATCAAAAAGTGTCAGATTTCTTTTAACCCCCTCTTCTTCCCTTGTAACATTTCGTGCTCTTTATCATAAGCATATTGTTATAAAAAATTTGTGATACCAACCTTCTTCTGACCCCATATCCCCCCCCCCACGTAGCGGGACATCAATTGTGGAGGACCTGATTTTTGACAAGTCTTCTCTTAAGTTATTGAAATACTATTTCGATAAGAGACGTATTCACGTTAAATCAAATATTTATTTCAAAATTCTGACAAAATATCTCACTTTCTACAACAAAAATAAACCTAAAATGCTGAAATTAGCCTACATTCCAAATTTGATAGCAAACTGATCATTAGAAACTAATTTCTTGCGTAACTCACACTACAAGTGAACATTATTCATCATTTAAAAAGAATCTAGAGCAATAGAATTGATTTAAAATGGTTATTAATTCTTTTACATTGCACTTTAATCGTTTGTATTTAGCATGCGTTATCCATGTTAGATTCAACTTAATTCAAGGTATCACGTGAATATGCTCTGAGCGCAAATGTTACTAATTCACATTGAATTTTATGCTCTGTTTAGATATTTAAATTTCTTCCTATTTTACGCAAGTTCAAATGTGCTCTTAAATGTAATTACGGTTCTTGAATGATCAAATATTGAATCAAGCTAAAAAGATTTTTTTTTTTTGAACAATTTTTAATGTTTCTTATTATAATTCTCTTCTCTAAAAAAATCTATTTCAAATTCTCTTCTAATGAATGTTTAAATTCTTTTTCAAACAAATCTGAGAAGGCGTTTCTGCCTTTACATAGGAGTTTAAAGAGTCCAACTGCCCGCCATATTAACGAATCGGGTAAACGACATCTCTGAGACACTTTCAAATTTTTCTATTGACTATTGTCACCGAAACTGCCAACAACAGTTGAAAATCAGCGCAACTTACACACAAAAGTACGAAAGCTTGATGTTTGATTTTTTTCTCACTCATAAAGATACGTTCTTTTCTATAAAATAAAAGTGGTAGCGATTGTTTTTTCATAAATAATTTTAAAGTTCTCTATTATCATTCATGCAAACTATGCAATTAATTTATTGCTACTGTCATTTTTTTAATAATGAGCTTCGAAAACTTGTTGTACCTTAACTTTTTGAGGCCAGTGTATTTAAGGACTGTCGTGATCAACTCTTCAGCCACCAGTAGGTAAACTCAGGCTGCGCACAGTGACTTCTTGTAACCCCAAAATATGTGAATACAATTTTTTATTGGCTATTTTGTGCTTCAAAAGCTGTTTTTATTTACTACATTTTTATGGGGAGAAGTGAATGATACACAAAACAAATAAATTTTTCTCATTTTTGTAATGACAATGTTATTTTCAAAATACTGCCTTACTTTTCAAAAACAAATAATGCAGACTTTGAAGCAATAATACAGAAAAAGAGTTGAAACCTCAATAGAAAATGTGAGCTGAAGTGTGCGTCACATACAAATACAAATGTGACGACCAGCAACAGGCTCTGGGCCCAGCCAGGCTGGTCCTAGTCAATTCATTAGTCCCCGATGAAGATCAATGGACCTCTTAAAACTATCTACTCACTTGCTCATTACCGCCTCTTCCGGTAAGCTGTTCCAAGTGCCCACGACCCTACTAAAGTAGTAATTTTTCCTAAAATCCCGGTTAGCTGGAGATTTGAATAGCTTAAAATAATGATCAATTGTCCTGCTTTCCGTGCAAAAATTCAATCCATTAACATCCTTCATTTTGATAAATTTAAACAACTGAATCATGTCCCTTCTGACTCTCGTTTGCTCCAGGCTATACATATTAAGCCTATTAAGTCTGGTATCATAATCTAAATCTGAAAGTCCCCTTACTAGTCTAGTAACCATTCTTTGAACCCTTTCCAATACAGAAGTACCTTCCCTAGATAAGGTGTCCAAAACTGAAAAGCATACTCCAAATGAGGTCTTACTAAACGGTTGTTCCTTATTTTTTTGAGGCCAGTGTATATATAAACTGCCGTATTAGTAAAGGCAGTGTATGTTAAAACCGAAGTTTTTGGGGAGAGAGTTGATCACAAAACCCCACATTGGCTGTTCCGCTACAGGAAAATAAATTCAATATCAGTGACATTTCTAAGTATTTATGAAGTTTTTTAGAAGTTTCACATAGGTATATTTAATATAGAATTGACGTTGAACAAAAGGTACGCAAAAACTATTTTGAAAAGCTCAAAGGATATTTAATAAAATAATAGTTTAAAAACTAAAAAAACACGCTATCGTAGCAAAATGAACTAAAAAGTGAAAAATAATCTTTGGATGATACTAGTTGACCAATCACTTAATTTTAATGTAATACAAAAAACCGTGGGGTGCTGTCTATTTACATTTTTTGCATGGACAACAAATGGAAGAAATTCAAGACAACTGATAAGAAGCCCCCCACGCTTTTTTGTATTACATTAAAATTAAGTGATTGGTCAACTAGTATCATCCAAAGATTATTTTTCACTTTTTAGTTCATTTTGCTACGATAGCGTGTTTTTTTAGTTTTTAAACTATTATTTTATTTTCTTCTTTTTAGTTTAACTTGTTTTACCGAAAAATATTCATTTCAACATTGTTCAAAATCTTTTATATTCATGAAATTTGCCCAAAAAAAAGCTAATCCATCTCAGTCATCGATGTATGTGTGCTGAAATCATATCTACATTACTTTGAAAATTTGAGATGCATTTAAATAAAAGTTTTGTTCAACAATGGTCTAAAAGGCTCACCTAAATTTTGGCATGAAATTAGTTAAAAACAAATATATTTCATGTTCTAATTGCCTTGGAACATTGGAACAAATTTTGTCTGATGCAGAAAAATTAAAGGTTTTTGTAGATATTTTTAAATAATTTTTGCGAGTATTTTTTAATGTATTTTTTTTAATTTTTCCTTTTTCACATTGTTGGATTTATGCCAAAATATTGATTAAAATTGGAGGAAACTAACAATTAAAAGAGTTAATTAATTAATTTGATTATAGAATATTGCATTGTCATCGGGTCTGCGATCGCGTGCCAAATTTCAAAAGAATCCGATCGCAGGAAGTGGGCGAAATTTGAGTTGCAAGATTCCGTTACAAGATACATACATACATACATACATACATACATACAGGTGAAGCTAATAAAAGCGTGTTAAAAAGGTAACACCACTATTTATAACGTGATAGTTCAGAGGTCGAAGCTTAAGAAGCAATATGAAAACAAACATCAAGACATTTATTTCAAAGAGTTCTTAATGAGTATATGAAAAGAGAGATCTACTTAAAAGAAGAATTGTTTGCAAATTTTTGCTAAAAATTTGCTTTAAAATAGTATAACTAAAATTTTATGGTAGCAACTGAATTGTATAATTGCACATCCTCATATTTATAATAGTGAATGATCGAATAACACTCCTGACGTCATCAACAATGAGACTCGCTCCACGCCATGATAATGTGATAATATTTTTTGGTAATGTTTGACATGCAGGAAAATGCTTCATTTTGACGAGGTTGAACTGGATCCGGTATCTCAACTGTTTTAAAGACTGTCATTTTAGGAAAATGAAGAAATGAGAAAGTGGTCAACAATAAACGCTATCTGCTGGGGTTTAGGGTTAATCCACTTTAGTTAGGGATAAAATTTCAACTATCAAAATATCACCAAACAGGCAATTGCTTCTTTCAAATGTAAAAGAATTTTAACCCATCAAAACCTTGAAGGGCTATTTTCTTGTTTTATAAGAGCACTTTGATTTAATGTGCATATTAAATATTTTTTGAGAGAAAAATTGCACAAAGTATTAAAATTTTAAAATCCAAAATTTATTAAGATGGCGTCTTTTGAAAATTTGGAAAAAAAATGAATTTTTAATGTATTTTACTGAGTACATACAAAAAATTTTAGAGGGGGAGTGTAAAGAGATCAGCAGTAACACCAATTACTGAAACATTTTAGCAAAAATTGCAAATAGAGTTCTACATTATTTGCTGATCGTTTAATAAAAATAATATTTCATTGAAAAATAACAATAGAGATTTTTCTGTAAACTGAGGAAATACTAGTTCAGCTTCGCTGCTTTGAACTGATTTTTCGCAACATTACGAAGAAATTATGAGTAAATAAATTATTTCTTCACCCATTAGGAGACTGTAGCGATACGTTATTCTTAAATTGGGCGTACAATACCCTACATGTTTTTTTAAATGTGCATTGTATCTGGCTAATATTTAAATATTAATATTTTATGCATTATAATTAATGCTTTTTGACTAAAAATTTTCAGAAAAACTTTTTTAAGGATTTTTTTACATTTTTATTCCCTTTGAAATACAAACACTTTCAATGCTTTCACTTTCAAAAATTTTTAATCTAACTTTTCGTCTGGTACCAAAGAATGCAATGATCTTCAAGAATTCATAAATAACTAGAGATAAATGTTACTGCTAAGTAATTGAAGTTTGTCTGAAAAAAAAAAAACATGCATTGAATTTACGTATCAAATTTTGGAGTTTTATCGCGTAGTAATAGTCAACATTTCCCTTATGTTTTAACTAACTAGAATTATTATACTGTTTTTGTTAAAGACATTAACATGAATAAAAAAATGAATTTCAGTGAAAAACAGTATATTTAAGTTCTTTAACTGTTTTCTATCTTTATTAATAATTTATCGACTAAAAAAAATATGAAAATTTAGAATGAAGAATGTTAAAGTTATCTAAATTTTCAAAATATCAAAAGCGATTTTTTTAAAAAAGTAGCGTGTTTGCCTACCTTTCAGAGACTTAGTTAACACACAAACACATAGGGGAAGCTGCTGTACCCACGGACAAAATTTTTCAATTTTTGCTAGTCTCTGGGAATGGATAATCGATCGGAAAAATTTTCTGGCAGAATCTACAGCTTATCATCTAAATTGGCAATTTTTTTCAGTTGAAAATCTCAAAGCTTTCAACCTCAAAATTTTTTTCTTATAAACCATCTTTTTTTTCTCCGTGGGTACAACAACCCGTTCACCCCGCGGACAGGTGCCTTTGTACCCATGGACATATAAAAAATAACATATAACTAGGTCTGAGGAACTCAATTATACTCAATACATTTTCATAAGCCATTTTATGTTGAAATACTTCAAACACCCATTTAAAATAACCTTAAATAAAATATGCAACAGAAATTAAACTTTGAAAGTTAATCGAAATTTTTTCCCTTTTTTTAATTTTCCTTAATCATTAACATCAGTCAACTCTTTAAAAAAGTTAGTCTTAAGAGAGTTAATGATGTTATGAATGATTAATATGTTTTTAAACAAAAAATTAACTAGATTCATGATAGTATGGCTCTCTATGTACCTACATAATAACTTCAATTTATATGCAAATTTTAACCTTTAACTAAAATTAACACATAACAAAAAATTCAGTTTAGATTAAATCAACAAAAGACTATAAAAGTCGACTTCAAATGAAAACAGGTGGGATTGACGGTCTGAAGATCCTACAACAGGTGGGGGTTACTTCAACACTATATCTTCAAACCCTACTATGTTCGTTTGATGGGGTTGAAACTTTCTGGGGTATTGGAGAGGGCTGTGACACACACGTTGAACCCCAATTAGGATCCCGCTCGACGATATCCGGAATTTCCCGACGAACGTCCGTAGGTACAACCATCCGTGGATACAGCAGCTTCCGCTACCTAAATGGTAATAAACAGTTTTAATATTTCTTTTAAATCTTTTTAAGTGTTTTCTTAAGACACATTTTTGGAATTATACCCCACTGATGTTTACACAGGTTGGTTTTCCATCAAGCTGAGTTTGTTCCAAGTATAGCAAGCAGTGTTCCAAAAAGCACTTTTGGGGAGAAAGTAGAAATAATCTATTGCATCAGAAGTGAATCAGCGGTGAGATTGATTCTCTTCCAGTTTTTCTCTCGCCCCCCTCCCCTTTTTTTATTGTTCATTGTATTCTTCAGTTGTCTGAGCTAAATACAGGAACAAGAGATTTAAATAAGTAATTGTGCCTGTGGATAACAAACGAATGAAAAAAATGCGGATTTCAGGTTAAAATTGTAATAGTTCCAATGTATAAGATTTTCTTCTCGAGTTGTTTCTCCATGTAATATCGTTTGCAAAATTAGTTTATTAGAAATGTAAGCGAAAACGAAATCTCATTCCATCTTCGAGGATAGAAGCATTCGAAAAAGTAAAAGCTGTTGATTTTCAAGGCACACACAATTTTCAATCGAAATAAGTTTGGTTATCTTAAATTCGCTACAAGTATGTATCAGAAAATACTTTTAAATAAAAAAAAACCGCATTGAAAAAATACCCATTAACTAAAAAGCAAAAAATAACTGATTACACTTACATTCTATTTCCTACCCAAACATAGAAATGAAATTTATTTTACAATTCCAGTACAAAAATCAACTAGGCTAAACACCGAATTATAAAATAAACACTGATTTAAATTACTATACGATGAAATATTTTAAATACCTAACTAATTATATACGATCTCTTAATTTTTAATAACCTTTTGAAGTCGGGACCTCCTATAAACAACTACATAACGTAACTGACAACCCACCGAATCGTGAATTAAACACTAATTTAACTATCCATCCCTTTCTCTCTTAACTTGCCCAAACATAGTCTAAAACAGCGTTTTGGGGGGCTCCACTTCCAAACCCCCCCCCCCACACACACACACTCCCAATCGCTGTCTAATGTTGCTAAAGATAGCTTCAAAATGTGGTTTTAGGCCGGGGAATTCTGATCCACCTCTGCGTAGTTAAATCCTCAATAAATGTCGCATTTTTTTGGGAAGAGCAACCGAACCTTCCCATCCCTTAACGTCACCAAACGGCCCGAAAATGCAGTTTTAGGCCTTCAGTCTCGAAACATTTCCAAGGGATAAGGCCCACCCCACCCATTCACATCTCATCTTTTAGCTTAATATTGAGCTTTTAAAACTTCAATACCAACAACTTCCTGAGAGTAGTCAAATCCTGACCCTTCCTGTAACGTGGTTAAATATAGTCTGAAATGTGTATTTAGGATATCAACATCGAATATTAAAATCCCCATCTTATCCAATGTCTCCAAAATTAGCTTAAAGTTGGGTTTTTGAAACTTCAATTACAGAAAAACTCTAAGGAAGAGACTTCAATTGTCCACGACATCCCCTAACCTCAGCACAGTTTAGTTACAAATTTCGTTTTTATATATTTCTGGAGGAAGCCCGCAAAAGCTTTTTTTCTCAATGATGAAGAACTTAAAGCAAGCAACAATTTCGAAAAAGATTTCGGGTAGCAAACACCCTCCGAACTCTCTCTCATAAAGTTGTCTGTCAAACAGCTACCAAAGTCGCGGTTTTAGGACGTCATTTTCAAAAAGTTGCAAGGGGATACGCAAGGAACGATTTGACTTCCTAACATTTTTGGAAACGTTAGTGCTTATGCTACCAAAGATAGTCTGCAATTGCGTTTTTGAAACTTCGACAACGAAAAACTTCCAGAGAGCTCCCAAACATTCCCTATTCTTTTTAACGTATCCAAAGATAGCCTAAAATTGCTTTTTTAACTCTTCAATTTTGAAAAATTTCCTTGTAAAGTCCCATCCCACTAATGTCACCGAATAAAGCATAAAACTGATTTTAATTTTGAATTTAAAAAAAAAATAATGATACAATCTAAAGGAAGCGCCAAGCTTCTATTCTATAAGCGTTACTAAAAATTGATTAAAAGTCCGAATTTCGCTTAACTTTTAGAATTTTTCAGTGGGGCTCTCTAAACTCCTTTTTTTTTTCTTGTGTAAGAAAAATATAAAGGGGAAAAAAAGTTTATTTTCTTCTTAATTAAAATCTTATAACTACTTTAAATACTTTTGACTTTTAAACGCATTAGCTACTTTCCATTAAAAGGGCGGCAAATTGGGGAACCACCCTGAACGGCAGAAAATGTAGCTACGAAACTGCATATATAATATTTTAATTTTTACCCCACAAATGAATAAAAAGTTGTATCATTGCTTGCTCTCAGGATTTATGTTTCATCACTAACTTCAGTTAACTTTGGAATGGTAAAGAAAATTTACCAAAAAAGGATAAGCTGAGCTGGAAGTCAATAGAAATTTTACGGATCACAAAAATATTGCTCGCTTTAAGCGGGGTTTGCTCGTTAAAAATGAGTTATGCTCTCATAGGCTTAACATTGTACCGAGCAAGTATTTGCTATTTCCTCGCTGAATCCCAGTTCTCGTTAAATCAGAGCTCGCTATAAGCGAGTTCGACTGTATTTCATTTTTTTCGCAAAAAGTCGAAATATTTTTAATTTCTTTCAGAATGGTGTGCATAAAATTGTTTGTATATTGCATTTTCCCACCTTTTACATAGAAAAAGTTTAAAAAAAGAAGAAAAGTTTCCTAATGCTATGGCATCAGAAGTTTGACGGCCAAAATTTCTTCAAAAATCTATATTATCATTATAGTAAATTTTTTAAGTCGATTTTACGAAAGCCGGAAGTATAGAAACCAGAAACTTACATTTTGCCTATTTCAAAACAGTTTATCGATTTTGACAGCAGCAAGTATACCGTTGCGAAATAGCACGGGAATTGCGAAATAATAACGATAACATACTATGACATTTGCACTAATTGACCATTAGTGCCAATGTTTCAGCTATGAAGAAAATTGCAAACAGAAGAGCTAACGATTACTAAAAAAAAAAGAATAAAAGTCAGTATATTACATTTTTAGAACGCTGACTGCAATGGTTTTGAAACTGCATTTTATTAAGAACGCAGTGAAATAAATGTATCTTGATTACATTCAAAAAGGAACTGAAAAATGTTTTAAAACTATTATTCAATAAAAGAAGTAATGTCAATAGTTATCAATATCAGTTGGAATTTGAAAATCTTATTCTTTATAACATAGCCTTTTTTTTTCCGCCATTCTTTTTGTTCTAAACTATATTTCTTTACTAATAATAAAGCTCAAAGTCTCACTGTCTGGATGTCTGTAGGATGTCTGTGACGTACATAGCTCCTAGTCCGTTCCGCCGATTTTCATGAAATTTGGCACAAAGTTAGTTTGGAGCATAGAGGTGTGCACCTCAAAGCGATTTTTTCGAAAATTCGATTTTGTTCTTTTTCTATTTCAATTTTAAGAACACTTTCCGGAGCAAAATTATCGTAAGATGGACTAGTAAATTACGAGATTATCATGACGTGGAATGGGAGAGCGAATGAACATAGCCAATTGGCGAGAAATTCGTCATCCATTATTTGTAAATATACAGGCGAACCGAATGACCTTTTAATTTTTAACTACGGGCAAAGCCGTGAGGGTACCACTAGTAGAAAATGAAATTATAAAATAAGTTAGATTTACAAAGTTAAAATTGCTTCTAAAGGTTCTAAAAATGAGAAATTTTTGCTATATAGAATGAAGCATTTACGAACGTTAACTCAGAGACAAAAAGAATCTGTAATGAAACACTCAGATGTAGCAACACTAGCACATTCTCAAACTCGAATTTAAAAAGCCTATGATTAAATTGTTTGATCCTTCAAAATATTGTATTAAGTTAAATGGATCTCATTTCGAGTGAATATTAGATATAAAACGTAGTCCTACGTTTATTCTATCACTTTTTAGATCACACTGAGCATGTGCCCCAGAGTTGTTCACATGTCCCCCTCTATAGAGCCACATATGAACAATTCAAGATATTTCTCAAAAAATACCGTGAGGTAAAGCAATATATATATATGTGTATATGTTTAATCGAAAAACTCGATGACACAAACAAAAGACTATTAAAACCTGGGGATACTTTTGCTCTCAGAAACTGATAATATGTTGTTAAAAATAACAAATCGAATTTTTTTCCCATGTGCTTCCCTTTATAAGGGGTGCCCCCCCTAAGGGCAAGGGCGCACCCCCTCCCCCAAGTATCGCGAGTGAAAAATACCCCTGAAAACACCCCCTTCCCTTAAAAATTTCAGCGGCGCAGTCTGCGCCATGAACCCCCCCCCCCCCCCCCAAGGGGGGCACCCCTGCCCTTACTGTTTACCCTACTGTTTTGAGTGTGTTCTGAGGAGTGCAAAATTCGATTGTTCATGGCTATACCATCAGTTTCTCGTATTCAAATTTACTGACAATTAAAATTTACTGACTTCAATAAATTCGTATGAACTGCAGTAATCGCTTTTGATTTCACTTGACTGGGTGTTTTTCATAGCCACCTGTTGAGAAAACGTCATTTAAGACTCAATGACGTAGATCACAGCGGTAGTCGTTTGCGTTTCCAGTAAATAAACGTGCGTAAATAAGATAACTGACTATCGTACTGAATGCATTTTCTGATTTAAATATTCACAAAACTGATGCAATATTTATTATATTGTTGCTTTTAGTATAAAGAAATGAATTGGATAATTACTTCTCTTTTCGGTTATTCAATTTTGAGACGTTGAGTTTGAATGTTTTAAATTTATTACTAGAAATTATTATTTCCTGTTGCATCTTTATAGAGTTGTAATTAAAAGAGATATTTATTAAAAAAGCTGGTAACTCTTTTTCTCAAATTTTGGGGTTTGAGCATACTTGTACATGAAAAGTTTTGATACTAATCGAATGAATGGGTTTTTCTGCGTAGAACAAAATTTGTTTAGAGCTTTCAGATTGATTTGAACTGGAGTTATAATTGTTTTATTTCGAATATGAAGGGCTTCCCTCTATTAGAATCATTTAACCTTTTTTCTTCTGTCATTTCTCTTTATATTTTTTTCTATTTCATTCTCTTATATGGATGCCTCAATTGCCAAATCGATTAAGTCCACTTTTTAAAAAAAATCATCATTTCTGTTTTAATAGTGCTTAATCAATGCTTAGTATGTAAATTTATATTTAAGTTTTGGTTCAGTACATTTCTCACCATGCATTGACAGAAAATGTAACACGAGGTCCTATTCACTCCTATGGATAACACCATCTTCTTCATAACTTTTTGTTTTATGGAGTTAATCGATTTGGCAAGTGAGGCATCCATATAGTACTAACAGTACCCGCACGGCGATGCCCATGCTAAAAATTAAAGGAAGTCCGTTGATTAAAATGAAATGGACGCCCCCCCCCCCCCCTTCCAATGTGAAATTATTATTTTTCTTCTAAAATGCGTACACACTTTTTCAAAAAAAGTTATTAAAATTTCTTTGGAATTTAAAACTATTTGCCAAAACATTAAATTAGATTTACATTTGCTTTAAAACTCTTTAGCAAGTGAAACAATTTCTACTGCAATTTTGAAATGTTTCGTCTTATGAACGAAAAAGACGACAAATAGTACCTTTCCAATGTAAAATGAATAAGCAACTCTTTTGCTTATTGCCAAACTCGCCCATCACCCCACGCTACCGTAACCCAGTTGTAAGCGTGCAAAGCGAACTCCGATTAATTAGCTATCCCATCCGTCTAACAAAAGGAAAAAAACCGTAGGTCATTCGAAAATCATCGTCAGAAAAAAAAGAAGAAAAAGTCGTGTATTTCATTTGATTTAAAAAAAATCAAAAGTTTCTTCGGAATTCAAAACAATTCGCCAAAACATTGGATTACATTTACGGTAGCTTTAAAACAATAATCCTAGATTGGCTTGCTCAGCGCCCTAAACGCGCCAAGTGAATACGCTACCAGAACCCGGTCCTTTAGCGGATGTTTTTTCTTTGGCAATAATAAATATTTCGCCAAACAAACAAAAAAAGTATAAAATCACATTTACAATAGCTTTCAAATGTAAATATCCCGCAAATCTATTGTTTATCATCAAACTCGCCAAGCGACCACCTCTTAACTAGTGATGGGCATAATCGAGATTTTTTGATAATCGAGTGATTGATAATCGAGATCTTTTTAAGTCGATCACTCGAGTGATTGATAACCGTATATTACGTATTCGGTTGCAGATTACGTATTCGGTTTTCAAATCATCCGAGATGCTCGATAACCGAGCATTCCACAACAAACAATATATTATTAAGAGAGAGCGCGGGGGAGGGGGGTAAGTGGCGCAGACCGCGCCATTGAAGTTTTGAAGAAGAGAGGGTAACTTAAGCGGGCTTTAATTTATTTTAGGGGGTTCAACGCCGCATTTGAGGGATGAGTGTCATTGCCAGGGGGGGGGGGGCACCACTGCATTATAAACACCTTGCGTTTAAACATTTCATAAACGTTTTAACATGGCTGCCACAGCGTTAACAATCGCTTTAAAACGTTTATTCAACGAAGTGTGCTCTCTGAGTAACCCCATTCGAAAAAAAGCAGAAGCAATTATTTGATTCAATAACCTTATAGAATGACAGGGGTGACACATTTGAGAAGCAATTATTTGACTCTAAAATCTTATAGAATAACAGGGGTGTCCGTCCGTCCCTGTGAGCAATGGCGAGCTTTTTATGACAATCCCCCCTCCCCCAAGAAACGATAATCCGAAAAAGGGCTATGACTACATTAAATTTTCAATTACACGGTTTGTACCATACCGGTCAAGGGCGCCCATTGCAAAATTTTAAGGGGGGGGGGCTCATATATTTTCCCCATGGTTTAATAGGATATTTTCCCCATAGAAACCGATTTCAGTACAGATTAGAGTTATTAAAATTTGACATTTTTAATAACTTATTGATTAATTGCTGGAGAAGAAATGATTTTACATTTTTGCAAAAAAAAAAGGTACTAAAAGCAAGGATGTCCTAATTTCAAAGAAGGGGAGGGGTTTGAGCCCCCACTTGCCCCCCCCCCCTATATGGAAGCCCTTGATACCGGTTAAATATATTTTTAAGTTTAACAACTCTCAATTTTAAACCTGCTAGTGTCGCCCAACGACTTGCCCATATTATCATTAGCCCTCACTTTTTAATAAAAATTGTACATACGTACGTATTTAATCTTAATAACTGTCAAGTTCAAAACAGTATGGAAAGCGTTTCTCTATCCTTTGTTTCAAGATTTCACCACTGGATCACACCAGGGGCGGATACAGAAAACCATTTGAAGGGGGTGGGGGTCATGCTGAAGAAAGCCCTCCCCCATGAACGAAATTTCCGTTTTAAGTACGAAAAAATTCTGAAACTTCTTTGGGGGTCAATAAAAAGCCCCAAATCGGTCAGGAATAAGGCACATAATTGGGGATAAACGTTGCAAATTAATTTCATAAGCAATAAAACAAAATAGTCGTTCAAATATTTTCTTTGAAAAATAACTGATGTATTGAAAAGATAAGATACTGTCATCGTTTGCATTTTATGCATAAATTATGTGAACACAATGTGTACGAATACTATTCTCGAGAGTTCAGGGGGGGGGTCATGACCCCCACGACCCTCCATTGTATCCGCCACTCACACAACACATGCCTCTCCATAAATCCGCTCATATGATAATTAACAATTTTCGTTCTAAAAATATCGTTCGATTATTAAGGAATCTCTCAATTATCGAAAATTCGAAGCCAAACATTCAACTATTACCCCATTCGAATAAAGCAAGAGAAAAGTAATCATTCGATTTTAAAAGTCATTCCAAAATCTATCCATTCCAAGAGCAAAGGGCACCACCTATGAAGCTCTTCTGCCAAGAGCAATACCCCCAAAAGAGACAAAATCCCCTAAAAATTATAATAACGCAGTTTACGTAAGATTCCATTTCGTTTTTCGAAATAATGATATAACTAATCTAATATCACTGGAATCGAAATTTAATTCACTATTATTAAATTAAACCTTTTTGTGTGAAGAAATATTTACTAAAAAGTTGGAATCTAGACTGAATGTGTTTTCGACATTTTTTTTTGTATATGATGCGATAGTAGTTAAAAATAAAACATGCCATACATAGTGCAATTCTTTTATTATGTTTTACATAATTAATTCTTTGTAAAACAAATAAAAAACACTCATCCTAATACGTTTTTATTTTCCAGACGCAAATGAAACATCGGCTTGGAAAATACTGTGCAAGAATGCGTTTGAACCCCCCCCCCCCAAAGTATGTAGACATTTTTCCAACCTTACCCCCTCGGGACCCTTACGTAATTAATGAATGGTCCGTAAAGACATCCAGTAATGTCCTTACATCCACAATCTCACTATTTTGCGTTGAAAAAAGGGTTCCTTGAAACCACGAAACACGTGTCTGCAGTGATCTTTATATTTGGGCTCTTAAACGTTTGTTATTGCCTATTATACTTGTATCATTTCCCCAATCGTATAGTCGAAGGTGAACGTAAGGGGGAAGACGACCCCTCAGGTTTTCAACTTAAGTATTCCCCCTTTTTACCTGAACTATAATTTTAATGCCTCTCAAGTTAGAACCTTATAAGCGCCTCCAACCTTTTACTTCCTCCACCGGGACGCACAACACATGTCTCCCCCAGACCCGTCCATGTGTTCATTCATTAACACCTTTCGCTCAAAAACATAGCATTAGACTACCAAGCATCCCCAAAGAATCATTTGATAATCAAGCATTCAACAGTATACATTCAATTATAACACTATTCGAATGAAACATTCGATTGTAATACCATTTAGATCGCAAGGGTATCTATTCCTCAAGTGTGCTGGCACACTTTTTAAAATTAGGGATCCTCTCTCCCCCTCAAGAAGGACACTCCCTAAAAACGTCTAACGTCCATTAGGAATTTCAATGGCGCAGTCTGCGCAATGGCCCACCTTCCCTGCGGGCTCCTCAGCGCAGCCCGTCTCTCTGGGGGAAGGGTTGAAAGGTTTCAATGCAAATTTTTTCGGAAGACAGAAAAAAACCATGCTCATTCATAAGTAAAATCATTAACTTTTCAAAGCCAGCCCTTTGACCGCCTAAATGACGGATCCGCCCCTGCAACTAAAACACTTCAGAAGCAAGGATGCCCACCCGCCCTGAGGTCAAGCCCCCCCCCCACTCTCAATATCGCAGAGACCTCCCCCCAACAAATGAGAAAAAATACCCCTTAAATCCCCCCCCCCAAATGTCAATAGCAGTCTGCGCCATGACCCCCCCCCCTCCATAGGTGGGCACCCTTGTCAGAAGTCAACTATATTGAGAGGTTCATTCGATTATCAAATCGATCGAAGAATACACTGCTCGAGTGATTGACATCTCGAGAACTCAACATCTCGAGAAGTTCAAAGCGAGAACTCGAGCAGTTGATCGCTCGAGCACTCGGAAAGTGACAATCGAGAACTCGAGCAGTTGATCGCTCGAGTTCTCAGAAAGTGATAATCGAGAACTCGAGAAGTACATCGCTCGAGAACTCGAAAAGTGATAATCGAGTACTCGAGAAGTTCATCGCTCGAGAACTCGAGATACGATAATCGAGAACTCGTGGTAATCAAGTTCTCGAATGATCTTGAATAATCGAGTGATTCGATTATGAGAACTCGATTATGCCCATCACTACACTTAACCCACAATAACCCACCCAATTAGCGAGTGATGCGAGCTCGGGCCGATAAGCAATCCAATCTTTCTAACGAAAACGTTCAAAAAAATTCCCCAGCGGAAATTACAACGTAATTAAAAAACACGGAACATCTAGGACAAAAAGGATATCCTGTACCCCGTGTCAAAAGAATTTATCTGTAGAAAAGCTATCGTTTTAGAAAAGGAGAAAAAAACCCTCTAGAATAAAACAAAATCACCCCCGTTATGATGTTAAATAATCAATAATCATATTCTTTAACTAAAATGCGTAAACACATTTTGATTGTATGTTTCGTTTAATATTACAGTTATACACACTTCCTACTGCGTAGATTATCTATTTTATGATCGTTACTTTTTTTATAATGGCATAAGCGCCCATATGGGGGCGAAGTGGGGGCTCAATCCCTCCCCCCCCCGATTGAAATTAGAACTTCCTTACTTTTAGTACTTTTTTCTTAGCAAAAATGTAAAAAGTTTTTTTTTTCAGTCATTAATGAATAAATTATTAAAAATGTCAAATTTTAATAATTCTAATCTGTACTGAAATCGGTTTCCATGGGGAAAATATACTGCTAAATCATGGGGAAAATATCTGAACCCCCCTTAAAATTTTGCATTTGGGTTCCCTTGCATAATGGTATGGCTTTTAAACTGTAGCATGGACATACACCATGATAGCCTGGTTATAACACCAATTATAGCATGGAAATTAAATATCAGAAGATATAACGTTTTAAATTCTATGGAAAATCTCTCAAAACTGCAATGCGCGACAGCGAAAATGTTAATTTTTTTAGAAACGAATTCCCCCCCCCCCCCCCCCAACTTATTACGAAATTTTATTTTGGTTAGCTGAACGTTGAGAGATATGTGAAAATGTGAAACACAATTTGAAGACCACTTCCAAGGAGAAGTAGAATTCAAATCATTTTATGTGACGGTTTTGTCATGGCTTTCGACTGTATTTAGCGAACCAGCTATACAAAATTGAGCAGGCCGCATGCCACACTGAAGCCGTAGATTGAGTATCGCTGTTCCAATGCATATTATTTGGATCAATTTGTTTTCATTTGTAATGCTGAGGAAAATGTCGTCTTGATCGCTTTTAAAATATTGAGCAATGAAAATAAGGAATTCTTTATACATCATACTTTCGGAGATATAAGTTCTATGTCTCGATGAAAAGTCTCTGTGATCTCCCAAAAATTTCCTTGTTCGGCAAATTCTTTCTGACGAATCGGAGAAAATATCATCATTCATAGGCTTTCCAGATTTCTGAAATGTTCAACGGGACACAGAAATCCCCCCCCCCCCGTGTCGCTAATATTCAAAAATTCACCAGTGGCTGATTTTTGGTTTTGGAGTGTAGGGCAGTTTATTCTCAATGCTCTGAATGAATGGTTACTAATTATGATCCTAAAACAGGGGTAGTACAAAATGCCATAAGCAGAGAAAATTTCAACATTTCACTTCTTAAATATTTACAATTTATTTTATTTTGAATTTTCTTTTTGGTTTTAATCTTGTTGAAAAAATCCTCACAAAATAATCCGGTATTAATTTTACAAGTCAATGTTACAAAATGACAAAGTAACTATCCTAAATAATCATTCACAGTTCATTATTTTTAGACCTTTTTGGTCATTCGTAATCAAATTTATCTTTTTCCGGGACGTGAAGTAAACCGGCCGCGACACCGGGATTTTGTCTGAAAACCGGGACGTCTGGCAAGCCTAATCATTCAGCAAAAGTTGGAGTTGTTTTTGGCAAAATTAACATCATTCGGCGAAATTTGGAATTCCTTTCTGCTAAATTTGGAGTTCTATTCAGAAAAATTTATCATCATTCGTCGAAATTTGGAGTTTCATACAGCAAAATTATCATCATTCGGAAAAATTTGGAGTTCCATTCAGCAAAATTATCATGATGCGGCAAAATTCCGAGTTTCATTCGGCAAATTGAGAATTTCCGCCCTCCCTAACATTTAAGTTCGGGGCGCCCCAGATTCGAAAGGGATTTTTCACCGTGTGCAAGATTTGCGTTTCTTTTTATTCGTTCATTTTTAGTTTTAGCTCCCTATTTGGTGATTAATTAGTCGCAATGAGCCTTTAGAAGGTATTGTTCCTCACTAACAAAGTAATCGGCACATTATTTTTCAGGCTCATCATCTGGCTCGCCAGGAGATTTTCTTTAGCTTTGTGTGACGTCATGTTGACGTCACGCTGAACTTCTCCGAGACCATTGTCAGCACTTTCGTGGGATTCTCTTTGTTGCGTTGTTTGAAAAAAAAAAAAAGTCTTTAAAACAAAACTAAAAAAGAAAACACAGGACGGTCTAAGGTTGGCAGACGGCGCTCGGCGACACGCTTGCTGGCGAATGCGGATATCCTACTGCGCATGTGCCAACACCCTCGCAGATGATTCTCGATGTTCTCAACTCCAAAATTTTCTATTGAGTGCTCCAAACGCGATCCAGGCAGACGATATTTTATATTCTCCTTTAACAAGTGGTGAGAGAAGTCAATTGATCAAGCATCGTCGTCGATTTTAAGGGTAAGTTGGTTCAAATATTATTTGATGTTACCTTTCTTAATGATATAACGGTACAGTACTATAATATTTGTGTATTATTCGTACACTTTTTGAAGGAATGGGGAAGAATTCTAACTCGATCGTTCGGAGAAATCGATGGAAAATGATCTTTACAATTATTTTAGTGCTATATCTCACTAACAGGTGCGGGTGATCAACTCCTTCATTCTTCCTGAACAAACACATGATCTTGCTTTTAAATCTCGTAAGTTGTTTAAATTTTAGTACCTACTAAACAACTAAACTCTTCGGACAAAAATTATCATTAGGAGCAGACAACACCGGTGCTACCTGACCTATTTTAAGTCGTCACGAGCATATACTTTTATAGAATGCACGCACACACACAAAAATTTTTTTTCACACTCAAAAAAAAAAAAGGGAAATTTTCTTTTTGGAGAAATGAGTTAAAAGAAAAGAAGAGATAATTGTTTACAAAGATTAATAATGTGTACAGCATTTGTTTACATTACTAACAAGAGCTACGAAGTGTGGGTGATTTAAAGCTGTTCAATTCATTTTTGCACAAAAAAAGCAAAATTCAATTTATAATTATTACTTCATTAGAATATAAAATCTCTTTACAAGGTTTGGAGCGGGAATTCAAAAATCTGCTATTCGCTTTCGATGCCAGATTCTAAAAAGTGTTCACTCTCGTTTCTCGCTTCAAAATTACTAATTACACTTAACTTAATGTGTTTGTTTAATTATGACTTAGGGTCCATCCTTTGCTGGGTTTCATCCTTTACAAAATTTACGATTAGAATTTTTAACCCCAAAACTTTTCCCGTGGCTGTGCCACTGTAAGAGGAGAGTAGTGAAAGCCAAATGAACTGTACATAGGTTTAGGGCTCCACTATGACTTAATTGGGCACTGCCTGGGATGTCAACATTAAAATGAAAATATTATCTGGTCCATTTAAAAGACCAGATAATATTTTAATATATTTCGTCGATATAGCTAACTAATTTCATTACCATCCATCTTGTGTTATAACTGGGAAGCGTGTAATTAACTGTAATGTATGATTCATTAGTTTTATAAAAATCAAAACTAACCAGTTAATTCCAATTTTGTTGCAAGTTTGAAATTTAAAAATTTTAATCAGCGCTGTAATTAAATTATTTATTTCCGGGAAAAAAAAGAAGTGAGCAATATTTGCCTATTGTTATTATTTCTTTTGTTTCAATATATTTTAAATGATTATGATTTTTTTCAATATGCTGATTGTAAGAACAGCCATTTTTCTGATTCCATTCATTGTATGCGTAACATTTGATGACACATTAAAAAATAAGAAGTATTTTAAAGTAGTAATTATATTAAAAAGTAGTAATACTCATTTTTTATTAGAGATTTTCGATAAAGCTTTCAATCTTGATAACATAAAAAAAAAAAATCCCACTCACGAAATCAATTATGCCTGGATGCCGCATTTGACTGATCGCATTCTTTGTCGTTTTGAGAACTGCCTCGTCAAACTTGAAATGGCATCATATTTGAAATCATTAAAAGAAAATATGTGCATGTAGTATCAGCGCTGGGAAAAACTTCAGCGTATTTGTGTGTCTTTTTCTGGATAGTTTTGCATGCATAAATATTTTTATAATGATTCCACTTTTTCTTATCGTTACACGGGTAAAGTGATCAAAAGTAGCTGTGAAAATCGCTCGAATTTGAAGTCAAATGGCTTTAAACAGAAATCATGTCTTTTGTATGTGACGAGTCATTCTGAAGTTATTAACATAGCAATAAGTTATTTATCTATTAAATCCGTAAGTTTAGGGGAGACTAGGGTTATGACAGTCACCTCCGGGAAAATGAATATAAAACTTCACTTTTTTTTTTAATTTGAAACGCAATCAAATAAAATTGCTTACATATAGTATATTTTACCTGTTGCAAACTCAAATTGAGGCTTAATTAATCTTACCTATTGGAAAAATAAAAAATATTGCAAAATCAGCTTTGAACGTCGCTAAACCCTACCCTGGGGTAATGGCAGTCAGTAACGTTATTTACTACTTAATGGTTGTAAAATAAGAAATATGGGGATTTTCAATGACATTAACACTTTAAGGTGAAATCTTTATGTTTATTAATTCCGCTTTTTAGATATTACAAAAAGAAGTTGAAAGTATAGGCATAATATGAAATAAATAATTAAAAAAAACATCTTTCCAGGGTAAAAAAAGGGGTTACAAATTTAAGGGCACTGCCAATATGTTGCTCAAGTTAATTTTACTTTCCGGAGCGCATGTCACATAAATACCCCTCAGGGGGTGGATCGACATTACTCCGAGTATGGTGACCCCATTACCCCAACCGCATATTTTCCTTCAACGGCTAAAAAACAAATACTAATGCTTACAAACTTAATAAAACTCTATGTGATACAACAATATGGCTTACCTTGTTATTGTGAGATAAAACTCGTTCCAGGAAAGGTAAACAGTAAGAGCTGATAGTGAATTAAACTATTCTCTTTCTTATAAGGCGAAACGTCAAAACAGTCTTTCTTACACAACAGGCAAACGACGGCTGGCAAGAAGGCGAACGCTTCAGTAGTATATCCATAAACTTCCTTGAAATAGAAGCACCAATCAGTTTAAATTAGCGTTATTCACTTTACGAGAAATCATAGTGACCGCCATTACCCGCTGACCGCCATTACCCCAGTCTCCCCTACTTTGAAACCTTGAAAGAGATTTCAAAAATTAAAACTGAGAAAAATGAATTGCAGTCTCATTTTCATTAAAAGTTTTTGAATAATTTTGTCAATTTTACCGCTCACTTTAAGGAGACAATCAAAACCTTGAGCAGCTTAACATACTGCACTGTCTTGCAAGTCATCCAGTGTTTCTTCAGAGTTTCTGTCACCTCTTTTAGAGTCGTGCCGAATATCGAAGAACGCTCACCTAGTTCATCCAATATAATTTTCAAGATACCACCCACATTTATATTATTAGCTTCACGGTGACAAAGATGTCGACAGGCACTTTCTATACGTTAGAGAGCATAATCAGAAAATAATATCAAGTTTTTCTTCTATGGAAAAAAATTTAGTTGAAAGGTTTCGAGCGCATTCTTTAAGTTTACAGAAGCGTTTCAACATTGCATTCAGGCTGCTCCAGCAGATTTAGCGCTCTGTAATACACTTTCTACTGGCACTGCTCCGCACTGCGCACCGTCCGCATTATCGTTCCGCATTACACCTTATCGTATAAAATACCCCGATCGTATAAAATTAGGGACGCCTTGCGGCGCCCCCTTCATTTTGTGTAGCGTAGATACACAGTGATAGAAACACAAAATAGAAAATTATTGAAATGATTCTCCATTTTTTTTCCTAGGGCAAGGAAACATTCCTCTTTTTAAGTCTCAAAAACATTCGTTTCCTTTGTATGATTGAAGCAGATACAATTTCTCAGAATATAACTGTTTAAAATCAAACAAAAAGTACTTCTCGTTTGTCTAGTTTCCACGAAATTTGCTTGAATTCTGTCCCTGCTTACAGTGACGTAATCAGAAAAAAGTTTTAGGAGAGAACATTGAAAGAACAAACAAAAAAACTTCTTTTTATTGATCGGATAGGAAAAGGTCCAAAGGTGTCCGGCCAAAATGTTGAAACTTTTAGGTTTAAAAACCCAATTTTAGCACTTAAAAGCGCGATTATAGCCCATGTTTATTGACATTAGGGCAAGGGAGGGAACTCAGAGTCTGTTTTCGATCGTTTTTTTTTTTTTTTTTTTTTTAACAGATTGAAATCAATCCCTTCTCTCCCTGCAGTTTTCGAAATTGAAGTTTCAAAAATGAAACTTTAGACAGACTTCGAAAATTTTATGGATAGGAGGATCTGGAGCATTTCCTTGGAAAAATTGTTCAAAATATATGCTCAAAAAAATTTAAGCAATGTTTTACATTCAGGGGCTATTCCACTGGCTTTCCCCTAAAACTTACAAATATTTGATGCGAAGGAATGACATCTTTGTTCTTAATATATAGAGAATGAGTCCGGATTGATAATTAATTTTGATGCATTTAACTTCGATGAATACATTTTCTATTTATAATCAGCAAATTATTTATTCATGTTCTTAGTTTGATCAATATGAATAACTAATTCAGTTTTAATTGTTTGTTTTTTATCTAGTGGGATAATCTAGCGGATAAATATTTGGATTTTTAGCATTCAAAAAGTTTTGCGGTATTAATGTTTCACAAATATTAGAAACAGATTCATTGCTTTCGTTTTAATTCGTATTATGCATAGCCTTCTGATTGTTCTGTTCATTATTATGTAAAAAAATCAAGTATAACGCGTTTACGCGTATTATGCACTGATGTTATAACTAACTTGATTTTTCTGTGTGTATAGGGGGGGGGCGTCAGGAAACTTTCGCCCCGGGCGCCATTAGCTCTTCGGACGGCCATGGACTGGGGCACATTTACGCGTTGGACACGTTTACGCAGTGCCCTTTTTCCGAAACGAGTTATAACTGGAGATCCAACTGTCATACCAGATTGATGCTATTCCCTAGCGAATATTCTCCCAAGTTTTTGAGCATCACTCCAGTTTCGGTTTAGCATGCGGATAGAAAAATCTTTTTTACCAAGTTGAGTAAATTTTATGTTGAACGTTTTGAAACTCATTGTGAATGAATAATACTGTGTTAAAAACAAATGAATATATATAAAAAATAACAGAATTCTGTCTTTTTTTGAGAATTGTATTTATATAGACAGAAGAGTTATTAAATTTTGTAGCACGTTAAAAATAAATCCAAACTTGCCGACGGGGCACGTTTACGCGTTTTGAGCGGGGCACATTTACGCACGTTCTTACTTTAGTATTTTTATGTTATTTCGTTTTGAAAATCACTATTCATTTCTAATTAAGTAACAGCTTCGTATCTTCTAGCTTACAATCATAGAGTTGTCTTCATGCCTACAATATGTTCTTTAATTGTGTGTAATTTTCTTATTATTAAAGTGTTTTAAGATGAATAAAACATTTAAATTTGGTTAAATATTTCATACACTTACTCCTTGCTAGGATTTTTACTATGCGTAAACTTGACCTGCGTTCAGGGCAAGCTTACGCAAACGACTTGGACGTTTTTTTTTTTTCACGGTTAAAAACACAAGCCGAGCAACAACTGAATATGCGAATTTTGACTCGATTAACTGCTTCATACAACCGCAATGTTTAAAATTTCCTCGGTTAAAACATTAAAATTAGAAAATTCATTAAAAAAATCATCGTAAACGTTCCCCAGTCTACCTTATCATTTAAAATTAATAGTATATTTCAACCAAAATTATGCAATTTGATGACTTGGGATCCAGGAATGTGCAGTTTTGCGACTGTATGTCATATCCCTCTCAAAAATGAGTCCCCACCGCCGGTGGCGGCTCGTAAGTCGTGGGTCATTTAAATAGAGGTTCCCAAAGCAAATTTCGAAAATGAAATATACGACTTTCTACACAGTGTTTCCAGATGATCAAATCTAAATTTCCCCAATACCCTTCCAACTTTTCCCCAAAAAGCTATGTTTTCTATCAAAATTCCCCAAATTCAAAAAAAAAAAAAATTTCCACTAATATTTTCATAAAATGAATCGAATCCTCTAATATTTTTGTCTCTTGAAAAAAATTTTTTTTTTCCCAAGTAGCCAAATTTTCTTATAAAATTCCCCAACTTTTTTTTTCTTCCCATTTTCGCTTTTTTTTTTTTTTTTTTGTCCTTATCTTTCTTTATCTTTACTAATAATAAAGCTGAAAGTCTCTCTCTCTCTGTCGATTTTCATAAAATTTGGCAAAGGATTAGTTTGTAGCATGGGGGTGTGCACCTTTAAGCAATTTTTTGAAAATTCGATTTTGTTCTTTTTCTATTCCAATTTTAAGAACATTTTCCCGAGCAAAATTATCATAAGATGGACGAGTAAATTACCAAGCTATCATAACGTGGAACCGTAACGTGGGTAAGCCAATTGGCGAGGAATTCATCATGAGTTATTTGTAAATATACAGGGGAACCAAAAGACCTTTTAATTTTCTACTACGGGCAAAGCCGTGCGGGTGCCACAAGTCATAAGCGCCTGACCGAAAGATAAGAAATAGCCAAAGGTTTTTTTTTCCTACTTGCATTTACTACTCTATTTCTGTATGTACATTTAAACTATGATTTTTGTATATATTTATCCAAGAACATTCTTCCCCTAAAACCCATTTCCCCAAAATTTCCCCAGAGAGCACCAGATTTCCCCAAAATGGGGAAATTTCCCCCAATCTGGCAACACTGTTTCTACACAAGACGTTTAAAATATTTATGAGCAATCACGAATTGCTTATTGTTTTCACTTGACCTTTGAATGACGTTTCTATGATTTTTTTTTTTTTTTTTTTTTTTTTTTGTGCTTATAATTCAGGCGTCCATGTGCCTCGGGATCGAATTATTTAAATTATCTTCTCGACTTTACACAATCCTTCTTACACGAAAACAGTATCCGGCACATAACATCCAGTATCCAGCCCTCGGCATAAAATTATGGTTTCAATAAAAGCCATTAGTAGAGTAGCTTAGCTTTCAGTTAGTTAAAAGTTTTCAATTAAACTAATTAGATATATCTACTGTTATTTTAAATATAAATTTATTTTTCAATGAGACAGTATCAATATCAATCTAGTAAAAATTGGGCTTCAAAAGCACGAATTTATAGATTATCAATGAATAAAGTATAGCGGAAAGATTACAAAACGATATTTTCATCACTTGATGGTGTCGCACTAGATGAATCGCACTTTCGTGAGTTTATGTGAACACGTGAACCACATTTTTTTCCCTCCATTTCCTTGACTTGCCCTCTTGTGAAAATTAATTCTAAGTGTGGGTACTTTCGAATATGTTCGTGCTACGAACAGTTTATTCCAGCCATCAATTGCAGCAATTCTTTGTAATGTATTTTTTAAATATTTGTCTCAACTTTAGCTTTATGCGAAGTGAGATAATATTTGCAGTGCCTTGAACATTTGCAAAAGGTTAAAGCATACTTAGTTGGAACATATTTTCAGTTATTTACATAATTGCAAAGAATTTCGAAAAGAAATCGAAAATGGAAAAAAGAAAAACGAAACTAACAGGATTAAATTCATCGTAAATTTCAAATCAAAGGGTTAATAAAAAGCAAACACAATCACACAATCACACAACCACACAATCACACAAGTATTCTGACCAAAAGGAAATTGTTGAAGATGATGGTAATACTTGTAAAGAATTGTCGCTCGAAGAACTATTAGGGAGGATGTCTTGCATCCTTTCGGGTACCTCCACCAACCCTTGTAGGACCGCTAAGACAGCCCGTCAGATAAGTTTCAAAAAATATATATATCGTCAGAAATACTGAAGCGCATCCGATTAAGATAAGGTGGGTTAATTACTTGCTAAAAAGTGCATACATTTAGAGCGCCTGACGATTTGATCGTAAACGTAAGGGTGTGGGAGGGTTACTAAGTTGCAAAAAGTAAAAACTTTGTCTTGACATTCTCGAGCACGGTTGATTTTTTTTTTTTTAATTTTGAAGAAAGAAACGCAGGAATCACGGAAAAAAAAAACAGTAAAATTTGTGAAGTTGACCACCGTTGTAAGTTAACCACCTGTCTAAGTTGACCGCTTTTTCCAGGCAAGGAATTAGCCCTTATCATATAAATCAATCTTTGTAAGTTGACCATGACCACCTCTTGAAGTTGACCATTAAAGTAGTGCACCGTAAGTGGACAATTTACACAGGTTTCACTGTAATATAATCTGTTGATGCTTACTAGGCGAAGTAGCAAAAACCGCCTTTCAAGTTCAGAGCGTGCTCATGCGAATGGATAGGAATTGTTCAAAACGTCCTAAAAAAAAATTTTTGTCCCAAAATTCCTAAAATTTTCATTATTTTATTTCCTAATTGCACAGAAAAACAAAATTCAACTTAAAAATGAAACTTTTCACGATGATATGCCGTATTTTAGAATAAAATAAACTTCGTAGACCCTAAGAAATTTTCTGTAAAAAGAGAGAAAAACCTATGCCAGGGCCAGAGATAGGAGTTGTCCTACTTTTTTTTGGATAATATATATTTGGGCCTATATTTTTTGAATAAAATAACCTTCATAGACCCAAAGAAGTTTTCTCCAAAAAGAAAGAGAGGAAAAACCTGTGCTGCTGCTTCTGCTTTTTTTTTTTCCAGAAGACGGGGGGGGGGGGGGGGGGATATTCCCTCTTTCTCTCAAATTGCAGTTTGGCGCTAGAGGAGGGGGGAGGTATCATAGCTTATTGAAAAAAAAAAAACAATATGATGAGTTAGGGGCCATTCATTAATTACGTAAAGATGATTTTGCCAATTTTTGACCCCCCTCTCCCCCATGTAAGGGTCCGTAAGATTTTTCACCCCCCCCCTTATCTTACGTAAGATACCATTTCGTTTTTCATAATAATAAAATAACGAATCTTACATCATGGGGATCGTTATTAAGTTCACTATTTTTTTGCTTGAACCTTTTTGTATTAAGAAATACTTAATAAAAAGGAATCTAGACCGAATGTTTTTTGACAAATATTTTTTGTATATGATGCGATGTTTATTAAAAATAAGACATGCCATACATAGGGCGATTCTTTTATTATATTTTACACTTCATCCTTTGAAAAACAAGTAAAAAACAGTTCCTCCTAATACGTTTTTTACCTACCAAAAGCAAATGAAATATGATCCCTGCCAAACCACTTGACCGAGCAATTTCTAATACATCTTGGAAAATATTACATAAGGGTGGGTCTGACCACTCCCCCTTCCACCCCAAGTAAGGGTATATAGAGATTTTTCCAACCCCCCTCCCTCTCGGGACCCTTACGTAATTAATGAATGCCCCCTTAGAACCTTAATATAAACACTTGGTTCAAAAAATGTATTTAGATCAAAATTTAAATTTGTTGTCCCCAGGTGGGAAGTAATTATTTATTTTTTTATAGTGCTTATATCTTGTTTTGTGGTTTGAGCATTAGCTTGATCTTCCAGCAAAAAGAGTCAGTTTGCTTTGTTTTTCTGTTCAGTGAAGTTGGATTATTTCTTGCATATATAATTTTTTAATTTAGTCACTGACCTTTTGCCTTAAAAATGTAAATAGTGATTTGTTTTATTAAAATGCCCCCGGGGAACGAAATTATCTTTCTTGTGGTTGGGAGAAGACAGAAATGGATGCAAGATCAGCACATGGTGCCGTGGCGAGAAGGATAAATTTAAAGCATTTTGTTCTTGTTTGTATATTATCTTTCTAACAGTGGTAATCAAAGATTTTCACTGGCATTGTCTCATGTTGATGCAACGAAATATAAGAGTCAGTGACAAGTAACTTGAAAAATCAAGCTGTATTTTACTGAAAACGAATTGGTTATGATGAAGCAATCCAAAGCGTTTGTGGTAAATTTACTCCAAGATAAAATTTTGAGTGACGGTTTTCTTAGTTTTAGTTGCTGTAAGAAACAATTATTCATTTGCATCTTTAAATTATTTATCTTTAATTTACAGGGATATTTTTGATGATTCTGAGATAGCAAAAAGTATCAAATTATCTGATAAAAATTAAGTACATAGTAAATTTTTGGACTTGCACCCTACTTCAAATCCCTCCTTATTAAGGATATTTCTTCATCATTCTTTGTAATTCACTTTGATAAAACAACAACAAGGCAAGTAAAGAAGCAATTGGACATACATTATCCTACTGGTATATATTTCTACTTCATATTGTGTCACTGTGTTAAAAAATAAAAGATTGAATGCATTCTACTGTAGCTTTCAAGCTCAAAAATCAAGCTTATAAATAACATTTAAGTTTAAAAAAAAAAAACTTGATATTTGTTGTCCCCAAAAATGTCTTAATATTTTAACAAAAATTGTGTTCTAAATTTTTTTAAATCACCACTCCAACACCTGCATGCGCCAGAGCATTTTTTAAGGAATTTTTACTAGACGACACAAGTTCATCATAAGAGTAAAAATTATTGTGAAGGTTACAGCCTTTTTCTCAACAAATGTATGCATAATCGTCGCCTCAAAGTGGTATTTCTGTAAGTACTGTTTGTTCTGTGGCCGCTGTATAGATCTTCTGATTTAAAAGGAAGCCGATATAAACCAAACCTTAAGAATAGTATTAACTCCGAAGTAAAGGGGGTCCGGGGGTTTCTCCCCCGGAAATTTTTCGAAATTTTTAGTCTTGAAAACGCATTTTAGACTATCTTTGGTAATGTTAGGATTGAAGAGGTTCGGTGTCACTCACCTGCCTCTCTAAGAATGCAGTTTTAGACGATCTTTTTGATGATGTTAGAGTGAGGGGAGATTTGAGGGCCCATATCAAAGGAAAATTTTCTTTATTTGTAATTCTAACTGACTTTCGTAATATTATGCGCTCCGTTGCGACTCCCTCCCCACGCCCGTTTTTTGAAATTGAAACGTTCAAAACTCAAACATTATGTCCAATAATGTTCAGAAGAGGGTGGTTCGGGGTTGTCAGGCGGATTTTTTTCTGCAATTGTAGTGCTAAAAACGGAGTTCAATACGCTCTTTTTGTGATATGACGTGGAGGAGTGATTCAAGGGCCCGCCACAAGAAATTTTTCTAATTTGCATTCTTAAAGATGCATTCTACATGTCTTTGATAATGGTAAGGGGAGAAGAGATTTGGAGCACTCCCTCGGAAATTGTAGCTCTAAAAAATAAAAGATGAAAAAAACTGAAACCCGACTACGGCAAAAAAAAAAAAAAAAAAAAAAAAAACCCTAAAAGATAAGAAACAAGGTAGGTGCTGTTTAATATCATCGTCCTATTGGGTAAAACCAGTAATTTGATAGGTTAGATACTCCTGTTTATTTAGTTCTATTGAAATCCTCTGCCACTTTCGCATTAATAACATTATAATTCAATTCAAATGCCGTTGTCGTGCGTTCTCAACTACAGTTCTACTATACCGCACGACTACTGTATTTGAATTGAATTATGTTATTAATGCGAAAGTGGCAGAGGGTTTCAATAGAACTAAATAAACAGGAATATCTAACCTATCAAATTACTGGTTTTACTCAATAGGACGATGGTATTAAACAGCACCTACCTTGTTTCTTATCTTTTAGTTTTTTTTTTTTTTTTGAGCAATCACGATTGCTTATTGTTCTCACTTGACTGTTTTTGACGTTCCTTTGATTTTTCACCCCCTCCACCCTCCGCACCATCACCGTCGACGGGCTCCTCACGATGCTGCTCCTATAGCGAAAGCCGTCTCCAGGTTGCATCCATGTCCTACACACACGCGCATACATACACATCTACACACACACCTACACACACCTACACACACATACACAAACACATACACACACGCATACATACAGACACCCACACACACACACACAAAAACATACACACAACTACCCACACATTCATGCCTGCACACAGACACAAACACATATGCCTACACACACATACACATACCCCCTCCCACACACACACATTCATACACACAACTACCCACACACCTATGCCAGCACACAGACACAAACACACATGCCTACACACACATACACATAACCCGTACACACAAACACATACCCCCACACACAAACACACACGCACATACACACACTCGTGATTGCGAAAAACATAATTTGAATTCAAGATGTCAAAATTCAAATAATTTTTTTTTTTTTTTTTTTTTGCCGTAGTCGGTTTTCAGTTTTTTATTTTTTTATTTTATTTAAATATTTTCCGTTTTAATCTAAGATGGACAAAAAATAATAGCGTGAGTAATTTACGGTAAGCATTTTAGTTTGATATACAAGAATATCATTAACTTAAAACTTAAAAGGTAAGCTTAATTTATTGCTATTACATGAAGCTGATAGAAAATTTAAACAATAAAAGATTGATTTAACTTAATAAGACTATAATCAACACCAAACTTGTTTCTTACCCTTTGTTCCCTTAGTCGGGTTATTAATAAATTTATTTAAAACAGACGCTAAAAAAAATCATTTAAAATCGAGTTTTGCAAGGTGAAATCAACTCCTCCTATTGTTGAAGTCGATTGATAGCGTACGTTACTTGAGCCATAATAACGAATCAATTGACACTTATTCATGAAGGTCAGATAAATAGTTTAGGTGCTACAATGGAACATACGCAAATACAAAGACTGCTATATTTTTTAAAAAAAGCAAATTATTAATGATTTTTTTTTTTTTTTTTTTTTTTGCTCTATATTTGTCTTTTCCCCTGAGACACATAAAGTTATGCTCTTTTCTTTCTTCCTTTCTTTCTTTCTTTTTTTTTTTTTTGTGTGTGTGTGTGTTTTTTCGTTTGCCTGCCTTTTTGGATTTTCCTTAAGAAGGGGAATAGCATTGAGAGAATGATGCAGGGATCCCAATTTAGGGGTCCCGGGGATTCACCCAGAGGGAATTTTGACAAAAAAAAATCTAGTAAAATTCTGCAGTTTGAAGCCATATAAAGGAAGATTGGAATCGAAAATATTCGGGGAAAAATTGGCAAACAAAACTTTTTTTAAATTATGTACTCTTGCAAGTTGAAATAGTACACAGTAACATTTTTTTAGGGGTCGACACATCAATGAGGCAGTCGACAGAGAGATAGAGCGAGGTAGAAGAAAGTATAATGCATTGTTACTTGCTCTCATGGACTTTCGATACAGTTAGTTTTTAATCACCTCTGAAACCCATCTACAAAGTGCTTTAAAAGAAATAGGGTACACACTTAGAAAATAGGTAGCAAGAGAGTAACATACTGCCCATTTGAACAATTCAAAATTTATACGCTTAGTAAGAAATAAAATTGAAGCATACTTCTTTTTATGAATATACTTTAATCCAATGTTAGGAGCAACCCCCCCCCCTCTCACACACACACACACACACACACACACACACACACACACACACACAAGGGAATAGAGTTTGATGGAATAATGAACGATGCTAAGAGTCAGTGGCGCACACAAGGGAGAGGTCCAGGGGGTCCGGACCCCTCCCATAGCTCTTGCATTTTTCTTATTTCAACTGATTATGATTCGATGTACTTTATAAACAAAATATTTCCAAACAAAGAAAACAAGAATTTCAGTTCTCATAATAGGGAAAAAAAATCATCTTGTTGAAAGATGTTTTAGAAAATATGTACATTTCTTGTAACGAATTGCACAAGCGAGAGATGTTTCTCGACTTTGAGAAGGCTAAAAACATACTTAAATAGTACTATGTATAATGTGCGTTTAATGCGTTCTTGTACTGCTGAATTCAAGCAATGTCACCATCACACACTGAGGAAGTTATAAATAAAATCGAAAAATGAACTAGAAAACTAAATTTTATTCTACGATGTTTTGTAAACCTCAGACTGTGGGTGACTGTAAATGAAAACAGAGTAATAATAATGTTTTTAGTTTTGTAATTACAGGTTAAAATGAGATTTTTCTTGTTCTTCAGATTTGATGCTTCTGATACTTGAATTTGGGCATCTGTTTTCATTTATGAACAATGATAAAAGTAAATACATTGCATAAATTCGTTTGCTTTCTGGTAATTTTAGTACCTGTTATTAATATTTTTTTATTAATTAATGCTAATTATTTATTCAATAATTTATTTTTTACTGTTTTTGCTCTCAAAAATCAATAAAATCAAGTCAATATGTTTGACGGTATATTGGGATATGATATGAAAATGGGACTTTTAACTATGGACCCTCCCCTTGCAAAATTTCTGTGTGCGTCACTGCTAAGAGTATAATTTCCATGAAACCTATTGTTCAGTGGCAAATCATGTAATTAATTGAGAAGTTCAAGAAATAAACTTCTAAAACTGGAGGTTATATCCTAGCTGGGTCCAAAAATGTGAAAGTTCTGTCTTTGGACCTATTGTCCGTCGGACATTGTGTCTGTTGACGTTATGTCCGCTGGACGTTATGTCCGTCGGACATTCTGTCCCTCGGATGTTTTGGAACTGGACGTTATGTCCATGGACGTTTTGGATCTGGACCTTATGTGATGTCCGGCATTCCATTGAAGCACACACTGAATTTAACATATTTTGGCACTCCTCCTTATCAACTCCAATTTCTTAGAAATTTTAAAATTCAAGGCTTGTAGCCACATTTTTGTAAAATTTCAAGCATTTGAAAATGAAATTAATTTTTTTTTTCAAGTATTTTCATTTTTTTTAGGAACGACAACTCACACAACTTTTCGTGATAAGCAATAGGTTTTAACTAAAATGTAAATCCGGGCCCTGGAAATGATAGTATAAATAACAAATGTCTCAAAAACATTTTTACAAATTAAAAGCGGTAATGGATAATTAAAGTAAAAGTTTTTGAAATAAGTAAATTTTCTTACGAACCAAACTTACCCTTAAAAATCCTTTGTTTGAATCATCAAAATGAGTTTCTATTTCATTATAACTTTAAAAGGATTTTTAATTACAGCTAAAACGTGTTACAAATGACTCCATCATTCTTCAGTCCTGTTGCCTCGAAACTGGAGAAAAAATAAATAGATTGCCAGTGCCTACAAGTTTCAACGCGCGAATCCCTTTTATTCAAAAAGTCATAAAAAAGGAAGTGGTAGGTGTGGTATAATCCTCAGTTACCCTAAAGCAAAAATTACTGAAAATAATTCCAGGAAACAACCCCGACCCTTCAGCCTTCGGCTTTTCTTTCGAAAAAATACCTCTCTCTCTTTGCATCTCTGAATGAAAAACAGCTGTTTTCGTTCAGCAAACTGCTTTTATTGCCGTCCCGTCCCAACAAGTAGTGTCCCTGCAGGGTCCTGTATCCTGTACACAGATAGACGTGAAATGGTTATCGGCTATCATCAATGAAAGAGCTAATGAGGTGGGGTGCTAATCGATTGCTTAATCTGGCGCCGAGTGCGTGGTGGGCCGGTCCCCAAGGGTAGAAAAAGAAGGCTTTCGTCATGTACGAGTCGACGGTTTTTTTTTTTTTTTTTTTTTTTTTTTTTTTTTTTTTTAAAGAAGGCAAGGGTCTTCCTAAGATTTTTACAAAGATTTGAAATCTGTTTACAAAAATGAGTGTACCAATTTTAGATTTTCCAGTGTCGCCCAGTGGTTTGATTTCGCATCTTCTAGGCGACAGATTTTTTTCACTAGGCGACATTGGTGTCGCGCAGTTCCTATGTTAAAAAATGCTCTGGCATGCGCTAAACTTGACCATATTGAGATAGCCAGGGCCGACGAAAAGCCATGTCAGCCTAGTCGGAAATTTGGGACCCGGCTCCCGGCTCGGGAACAGAATACTATAAATTTGACAAGTTTTAAGTAGGTAGAGGTGGGGGTCCAACCACAGCTTAAGGACCTCTTGTACAAAGCAAAACGGCCTTTTTTGTACACGCTTGGACTTACGCTAAATAAGAAGCCTTCTATTCTGCTGTTCTAATTCATTGAAAAAAAATAAGAACGAGCTCAAATCTGATACAGAAAAAGAAGCTCTTTCGAATGACATAGCATGTTTAAGGGGTGCGGGAAAAATTTCATCCTTCGATCAGTGGCGGTTACAGACTATCATTTAGGCGGGGGAAAGGGGGCATTCTGAAGAATGCCCCCTCCCCCCCCCCCCAAAAAAAACGAGCTTACGGTTTTTGGGTAAGAACAATTTATGAAATTAATTGGGTGTCAATAAAGCACTAAATCGGTCCAGAATAGGACACCTGAGGCATAAACGTCGCTAATTAATTTCATAATTAATGAAAAGAAGTAGGTTTCAAATATTTATTTTAAAAAATCATTTATGAATCGAAAAATTAAAAAAAAAAAAGATTTCTGAAATCGTTTACATTTTATTTATAAAAGTATTTGAAAAAAATGTGGGTGGATAATATATATTATCGACGGGTTGGGGGTGTCATGACTCCCATGACACTCATCTTATGTCCGCTTCTGCCTTCAATAGGCAATTTTTTATGCGCAATTTTAGATAAACTTATTAATTTAAAAAATACTATTTCAAAATTAAAAAAAAAAACTTTCGGGGCTCGAAGTAATTTTGTTCAAAATTTCCAGGCTCTTGGTGCTATGGGATAGGGATATCCTGAATACAGGTTCTCCACAAGACAGAATTTTACAATTTCTTTGACGTTATTTTTTTAAATATATAGAGAAACTGAATACAATTGCATATATAATTAAATCATTTTTTTTAATTTCTTTGTAATGCACTAAAAAATACAGAAAAATAGCCGAAAACAAACAAATAAAAATTAAATGAGAGCTAAATAAAGGAACTGCTCACACAGCACCTAAGAAAGTGTATTGTCGCATGTCAAAAGCGAAACTACACGATATTACGCGTCTCCAGTCTCGAGTCCATTCATTCATTTTCGCGTCGGAGAAATGAAATCCTCAAAACTGTACTGTGGCGCCATCTTCTGGGTTGCAAGACAGTAACTACATCTTTCTTCTCTATTGTTGTAATCTAACACTAGTCTAGTTGCAGTTGCATCATAATCATCCTCTTTGATTCTGCTTTATTTGTGCATTTGTATACAGCTTTGTTTTCGAGTAAGAATTAACCCATTCCTTCCAATTGATTTCTGTAATATGCTTCTATTTTTTTCAAAAAATTTTGATTTGTGTCAAAACCATAAAAATTCGGCATTAAAAAAAAATCTGCGATTAGGTTTCAAATGTCTATTTTACCGCTGTTTACTTATCTATTTTAATTTGTTATTAATGTTTTGTTATTTTGATAGTATTTTCCATGAAAGTTTCATCCTTCAAATCCACAATGCAATGTACTCTGTCTGTCCTTTTTTTCCCCCCCCAAGAACAACGCATTTAACATGGATGTAATTTTCTTTATTCGTAAAATTTATCTAATGAAAGAACAAAAATAAACTGTCCTATGACTTTTATGCCTTTGAAATTAAGAGAATAATCGTAAGAATATTGTTTAGTCCTTTGAACATTTTATTTTTCAGTAGCGTCAATTTTTTAAACATCTTATTTTTAATACTGAATATTTCAAAACCTTGACCCTCGCGATTTTTCGTAATTGAATGAAAATTAATACTTTTTTTGCTTAATTATCAAAGATGTACTTTTCCTTAAATGTTACAATTGTTTTATTAATTTTTAACATATTTTGCTGAAAAGAATTAAAATAAAATTTATTTAAAAAAGCCAATGTATTCAGTTACATAAATCTCATGTCACACCTAAAATGGACACTTTTGGAACAAAGAAAAAAAAATTAATGTTCCAAAAGCTATAAATCAAGAACATTAGTTTAACTTATTGTTTGAGTTAGCACTGTTTTAACTTTTTGTTTGAGTTGTTGTGTAAACAGTAAAATCCTCCTAATGCGTACACTAACAGGACAATTTTTTTTTGTCCGCAATAGAGGAGTGTCCGCAGAACAGGGGTCTAATAGTGTTATTTGCCTTTTAATCGGGGAATTAAAAATTGTCCGCATTTGAGGGGTGTCCGTTAGAAGGGGGTTTTACTATAATCTTTCTGAAATGAAAGTTTTTTCAAAGAAGCTGCAGTCAAAGCTTCCTGAATATTCATTTTTGTGACTTACTACATTATAACAAATAAGAAGGAATGTTCTTTTTCAAAATTTAAATTAACTTATTACCTCGATATGATGAGATTTTTCATTTAAGCTAAATGATTTGCATTTATAATGAATTCAATACTTTTTAAATCGATTTTATGTTAGGGTGATAAGAATGCATTACATATTGTTCAAATTTTTAGGGCTTAGTTTCTAATTGAAAAACTGTAGGCGGTCTAATGTCTTCGTGAACTCAATACTTAAATATTCTTAGTTCTAATGTGTAAAAATTTATATAAAATTAAAAAGAAATACACAAGAACTGGGTTGTCCAAGCTCGTATGCAATTAAATCAGGCCCGTCAACATTTTTTCCTACTTATTTTGTTCTTTTTTACCTATATTAAATGTATTGAACATAAACTCTTGACAAGCCTGAATTAAACCTTGCATATTTTACTTGTTTTATGCTTTTTTCACATTATTAGTTGAAGTTAAAAATTAGCTAAATGTGTTTTTTGATTTTTTTAATCACTTTTACTCCACTGACTCTGAACTTTTAAGTACCAGAGAACTGATTTTTTGATCCACTTACACAAAATCTTTTAGACTAGATACGAAAAAAAAATTAACACAACAATTTTTCGTATTTAATGTGTTTCTTATGTTATCTCTTTCTCTTCATTTTTCTAGCTAAATTGTCTAACCAGTGTATAAGCTGAGAGCTGTAGACTGGTAGTTGTTGTATACAGTACCTAAAAATGATATAACATCTTGTTAGAGTTTGATTTCTGTCTGATAGTTAAAATCTTGTAATTTTCTTTCAACACTGACTAGCTCAATTATTTTCTGTGTTCAGAACAATAAATAAAAAAAGGTTATTTTAGTAAATTATGGTATTTTTGATTTTCAAGAAAACTTACGAAATACCAGATGCATATTAACAACCTTTACTCAGTTGAGGACATTGTAATAGCTTGGAATGCCTGATTGGCCAGCCGAGGCAAGTCCATTGGCTATTTTTTTAGCGTATCCATCACCGTTGAATGTGAATATTGTTCCTCAGAATTTCTGTATTCACATTTGAATGCTTTTTATTTCCCCCTCCTTCTTTGGACAAGTCTAGAGATCTTTTTTCAACATGAAATATTAATTACAGCATCACAAAACAGTCTGTGAAGGAGAAGGATGACTTTTTACATGGTAGCCAATCAGCAGTCTCCAAATTTTAAAAGTATCTAGCAGAGTAAGGATGTTTATATAGTCGCCTCAGAGCAACAGTAAAAAATTTAACCCCAGAAATAACACTAAGATATCTTACTAATGCTCTGAGGCAACGATATGCAGCCTGGACCTCTCTATATCCCCCTCAACTACTTTTCTGTCTGTGTTTGTCATTTGACTAACTAGAACCATGTTATTTTTCAGAAAAGCTGACTCTTATTTGACCCTGGATTCAATCCCCAAGAGTGGATAAGCTCTGCCTAAACCAATGGAGTCCATGAAGCAAAACAACCCAATTCTCACTTTCAATGGCAATCTGATGTTGCCAGCAACCACAAAGTTTCTCACTGTGGTCGCCCTCTACATAATGAATCAGCTGGATACTTAAAGTGCATGCGTCACGTCCACAAATAAAAGGGGACTGGTGTGAACTATCAAAACTGTCTTTCATTTATTCCTTTTTTTGAAAATTCCAGTGCTAGGTCCGTCGCAAGATATTCCTTTCATTTCTTGAAATTGTGCTTTTTCTTCGAGTCGTTCCAAAAGAGACAATGACAGTCACTTATTCTCTGAATGTGAGCAAGGCCCGCCTATGTGGGTTTGCCAAATTGCTCCTCAGGTGGCGAGGCAGCATCTACAAACTGCTGTACCGTGAGATGATGATCTTCTGCGGCCTCTACTACAGTCTCAGTGCACTCTACAGATATTGTTTCTCTGAAAACCAAAGAACGTAAGTATCAAATAAATATAAATACCAATAGAAATGTGACGACCAGCAAAAGGCTCCGGGCCCAGCTAGGCTGGTCCTAGTCAATTTATTAGTCCCCAATGAAGATCAATGACCCTCTTAAAGCTATCCACCCCCTTGCTCATTACCACCTCCTCCGGTAAGCTGTTTCAAGTACCCACAACCCTTCTAAAGTAGTAGTTTTTCCTAATTTCCAGGTTAGCCTGAGATTTGAATAGCTTAAATCAATGACCCCTCGTCCTGCTTTCCGTGCAAAAATTTAATCCATTAACATCTTTCATTTTGATAAATTTAAATAACTGAATCATGACCCCTCTGAATCTCCTTTGCTCCAGGCTAAACATATTAAGCTTATTAAGTCTAGCATCATAATCTAAATCTGAAAGTCCCCTTGCAAGTCTAGTTACCCTTCTTTGAACCCTTTCCAATACAGAAATACTTCTGTCTTGGGTAATAATAAAGTCATAAAGTGTTAGTAAAAAGATTCAAGAATATGTTGCCAAAATTTCAGTTAGTTCCGATGTTATGAACACTTAAGTGAGTGTGGAAATTCGAAAACGTTCACAGCAATTTTTTCAAATGCCTTTTTCTCAAAACTTTTTTTTCAAAAGGTGAGCATTCTAGCTGAAAGGGTTATTCACCAATTGTTCTGAAAATTTGTGTAAATAATCCTTATGCAGTTGTAATCCATATAAACAATACTATTAATAAAAATATTTTTTTTTAATTCAAGAAATATGAAAAAAAAGGTAGAAAAACATGACATTGTAATTAAACACCTCAAAAACTTGCAATTTTCAACTTTTTTAACCACAATAAGGTTTATACTCTTAGGAAATATGTTGTTAAGGAGTAGGGAAAATTATAATGATTAAAGAAAAAAGATGTGTTTTCAGTAATGCCCACCAGCAACTGCCCATAGACAGCAGCTTTTAACTCCACTATTTATGGTGGAAATGATGGAAATGACTTGACAAAATTACAAATGGTGCTTCAAAAGATGAATAAAATATCCCCCAAGTTTGAACAAATTCCAATTATTCTTTCCCTGTTGAAAGAATTCAAGAAAAACACTTAAAGTTTGGCCTCCTGAACTAGTTTTCCCACCTTAAAGCTGTGTGTGTTTACTAATATAAAGTAATATAATGTGGCACTCAATTGAGTTGGACAACTTTCCTAGTAGTTTTGCAAAATTATTCCAACTTAAATCCGTGCAAATAACACATAATGTTTTATGTTTTCATTGAACTTCCTAAAGAGATGTAAATGTTTTCAAGGTCTAACTCACCTTATCAGAGCCACACTGCAAGATCACTGCACTTAGCCCATGCCCAGTTAGGTCGTCAATCTATGCCTAACTAGGCATTGGTTGCTGCCTGTTTGAACTCAGGTATTTCTTTTCATACAGCTAATTTCTCTATTTTGTCTCCAAATGATCACAGAATTGTTTTCTATGATTTTTTAGTTAATCTACTTTTTTCTCCTTCAAGATGAATCGCTTCTAATGTGCCTATTTTCTTCTCTTCCAGAGTGTTTGAGAAACTGACCATCTACTGTGAGGCATTCACCAACCTCATCCCATTGTCATTTGTCCTTGGGTTTTATGTGTCCATCGTAGTTGGTCGATGGTGGCAACAATACTTGGCCATCCCCTGGCCTGACAAGTGAGTTATTGTTCTTCATGGAGTATATGTGATTATAATGAGATAAAATCAAATTATTAAAGTCAGCAATTTCAATGAAGATTTTAATTTCATGTATTTTTTTTTTTTTTTCAATGAGTAAAATATTTATTTTAGGCAGCTTTAAAGAACAGTGTAACTCCAAAAATATTCAAGGTAAGAAACCTTTAAACAAAGTGATGAAAGTACCAAAAAATAAAAGTTTGTCTATAACTGGAACATGGTAGGAATCTCTTATGTTTTGGAGCAACAGATGCAAAATATTAGATGGCAGGAGCTGTTAAACTTTATTATTTAGAAAAACTTTTCCATAAAAACCTACCTATGGTTTGAAATTTGCACATGTTTTACTCGAAACTTTAAAAAGTCCTCATACATTCCTTTTCGTCTCACTGTTTTACTTATATTGTAATTTAGTAAATAATCTTCTAATAACTTAAATGCCCTCTGTATGATCATCAACATCACTTATTGGATTTTCTTTCCCCAGGATCTCTATGCTAATCGCTACTTATGTCCACGGTTCCGATGAGAGAGGCAAGATAATCCGTCGCACCCTGGCACGTTATCTGAATCTCTTAAGTGTCCTCACATTCCAGGCAGTGAGCACTTCTGTCAAGAAAAGGTTTCCCACCCTTGACCATGTGCAGGAAGCCGGTAAGTATTTCAATTCTCTACATGAAATTGTTGCATCTCATTTCAACAGATTTCCTTTGTATTTGTTACAAACTTGGCAGTACATACCACCTTTCAGACTAACTAAATCTATTTCATAAAATTCTAAGAAAATTCTTCTACCCTTATACAGAAGTTCGATAAGACCTCATTTGGAGCAAGCTGTTCAGCTTTGGTCTCCTTATCTTAAGATTATTATTTTTCAAAGTTTCATGTAACAATACAAACTGTTTTAAACTGGTAAATGTCTGTGGTAAGAAAAAAAAATCTTCAGCTGTCTAAATATGAAAGAAGGCGTTTATCTTTACTCATCTTATTTACACAGGTCTGATGACAAAAGAAGAGAGAAGAGTGTATGATGAGATTCAGGTGACCCATGGCAAGTGGTGGGTTCCAGCCCAGTGGTTCTCAGCCCTAGCTGCCAGGGCCAGGAAAGAAGGTCGTATCAAGGATGATATCTTATTGCAAGCTCTGCTGGATGTAAGAGCCATTTTGTGGTCTAACTTATCTTTTTTTTTTTTTTTTAAATTTTCCTTGAAATGCCAGTTGTCAATTGATTAACCATAATAATACTGAAAGTATTACAAATTATAACCTAATGTAAATACAAAAAGGATAACTACAGCATGAGGCTTTGGGTTTTCGCTAGGCTGGTTTTAATCCTAAATAAACTTAACGGACAGCAGACAGCCCAACTATGGGTTCTTAAATATCCACTTCTTATTTGAAGATTTTACTGTGCAGTTCTTTCTTAAAAACTCTTCCATATGTTTATCATTTTACTGAATCTTTTTTTGGCTTTAGATTAACTTTATATTTAAGTAGTTCATAACAATAACATCTTGCATTTTTGTCTTCTGTACTGAATTTTAAAAAAATCAACTCTTTATATTTGTAAATCTAAATAGTTGAATTGTATTATTTTCCAATCTTTGAAGGGCCTGATATGTATAATGCCCTGTTGAGCACTAAAGTCGTATCTTCATTTTTTAAAAATCAAAACTGAGTTGTAGTTACGTGATGGTTCTTTATAACATATTTTACCTGTATGCAATGTTTTGGGGTCATTTGCGAACGGGAAATAATAAAAAAAAGATTCTGAAAAAATGGAATCTGAATCAATTACGAGAGTCAGTCAAAAAGTTAGTTGCACTGCAGTTGCACTTTTTTGCCCTCAAAATTGAATCACTGCATGCATTTCAAATTTGGACGCTACTTGCAGCTGTCAAGACATGTTTGCGACTGATAATCAGAAAAACTGAACTTGTCTTGGGGAAGCCGATACATCACACATTAAAGGTACATGTCTGAAGATTCCCATAGAGTTTCATCAAAATTTTTTAAACGGAACAGATTTACGAAGAAGTGCAACTAACTTTCTGACTGACCTACGTATATGGATGTGTAAAAAGCAGTTTCTCAATTTGAGCTCAGCTGCAGATCAGCTCAGCTTTTGTGCTTCGCACAGCAATATGATCTGAGAGTGAGTCACCGGCTCCCTCTGCTTTGTAAACATAAAAATTGTTAAGCAAATTGAATTTTGAAAGTTTTTCATCTCTCTATCTTAATTCAAAGTTTTTGAGTGAAAATTCATATTCATTGTGAAAAAAAAAAAAAAAAAAGAAATACTATATCGCTCTAAAAAATGCAGCTGTTATGCAAACTATGAAGTTGTGAAAATTTATTTTTCTTTTGGTTGCGATACATATTCATTTCTGGATGACCATATCTATGTACACTGGTGTAAGAAATTAAGAGAATTTTTTGATTTGGTCAATTATTTACGCAACTACTGGACCGATTTTAATGAAATTTGGTATGTACATACATTGAAACTATACAAAACAAATAACCATCTCAAATTTAAAATACACATGCATGATCATAAATAACACTCATTAGAGTTGGATGGTATGAAACAGCAATTGCAAATTTTAACAAAAAAAGGGGTTATTAGGGGTTACGGTCCCCTCTAACAGACATATAGGCTTTGCAGTGTGACTTCATACTCAAAATGAAGCAGTTATGGGATCCTGGGGCATTCGTTTCTACTCGTTCAACAACGCTGTTGTCAGGCTATGGATGGTCCCCGTAGGGGGTGTTGCGAGTTGCTATTGCCCTTCCGAGATCGTCCCAGACATGCTCTATATGATTGGAGTCTAGAGTTCTGTTTGGCCAATCCATCCAGTAAATATCCTACCCTTCAGGAAATTCGTCGACCAGAAGAGCTGTATGTGGTCATGTGCTAACATCCATCAAAATTAACTCGGCGCCTAACTAATAGCGCCCCTCAAGAGGTTGTCATAGGGCTCCAAGAACACATCCCTATACCTCGCAATGGTCACAGAACCTCTCTCAAAGGCATGGAGGGGTGTGCAGCCATCCAACATGATGTCAACCCAGACCGTCAAACCTCCTCCTCCATAATGGTCGATTCCGCGGATATTGGAAGGCAAATAGCAAGTCCCGTTTCAGCTTAAACGACTATTCTTGTCCTACGTTTACATGGATAGAAGCAGGAACCTGCTACCTGCCCTCCAATATTGGCAAAATCGACCATGTGGCGGTGGTGGTTTGGCGTTCTGGGTAGGCATCATGTTGGATGGCCTCACACCCCTCCATGTCTTTGAGAGAGTCTCTGTGACAATTTTGAGGTATAAGGATGTGGTCTTCAAGCTCTATGCTCACCTCTTGAGGGGCGCTGTTAGCCCTGAGTTATTTTAATGGATATTGAAATAACATATAGGCTAGACACAAGGCCACATACAGGTCTTCTGGTCGACGAATTTCTGGAAGGGGAGGATATTCATTCGATGGGTTTGCCAAGCAGATCTCTAGACTCTAATCCTATAGAACATGTCTGGGACGCTCTCGGGAGGGCAATAGCAACTTGCAATACTCCTCCGGGGACCATCCATAGCCTGAGAACGGCGTTGTTGAACGAGTGGAAATAATTGCTTAAGGATCCCGTAAACTTCTTTATTTCAAGTATGGAGTCACACTGCGAGGCCTATATGTCTGTTAGAGGCAGGGGCGGATCCAGACATAATTCTCGGAGGAGGCCATTTTCGGTTGGTTATTTGTTTTGCATTGTTTCAATGTATGCACATACCAAATTTCACTAAATTGGTCCAGTAGTTCTGGAGATAATTGACCAAATCTGAAAATTCTCTTAATTTCTCACACCAGTGTATATTGTATAATTAGTGCTTTAATACTGATTGCAGTTGAAACTTATTCTGAAGTGCAAATATACAGATATATTCTGAATACTTGTTACAGAATTTGGGAACTGATCTATATAATACCAGAACTTGCATAACGCAAAAGTTTTGGTCCCGATCTGCACATTATAATGATTTTCTGCTGTATTTTGATGCATTTGGTTAGTCTTCTTACTCGAGCTTCACTGTAGAAACAAAATTGTTATTAATCAATTTTGTTATCCAAGTTATAATCTTGAAGCTTTTGTTTCTTCAGTTCTGTAGTTACTTTTAAGCATATAAATTATTTGAATAATATTAAACATAGTTTCAAAATCGAAATTACTGTATAAAATGATTGTAGCAAGAAAAACTTATTATTTTTGAAACAATCAATATTACTGCATTACTTATTTCTTCTGTTTATAAACTTATTCTTTTTTTTACCTCTGGTGCTAGAAATATTTGAATCTGCTAGTTATATTTTGCTATAGTTTTGTGTGACTTATATAGAGTTGCCATTAGAAAAAAGAAACATTGAGTTGTGATTTTTTTTTAATCGTTAACAACACCTGATGTGGAATTTTTTTATAATTGTGCCAAAAGCAGACAAATGGTAGGGGAATATGAGGCAAAGTGAAATAGAGGGGCAAAGTGAAAAGGTGAAATGTTTACTCTCCATTTCCCACCACTTATCTGGTAATATTTTAGCAATGTAGTTGCACATGTAGTCTATTCAAGTCAGGAAAAAATTACTGATGAATATTAAAGCATATGATAATACAGGCAATTTTCAAAAAATGATACTCAAATTGTAATATTTTCTTGCAAGTCAAAAATTATTTTTTACATTATAAAATAATAACATTCTTGTTATTTAGATTTTAAGTATCACTTGTGACCTTCTAATATGCAGTGCAATATTTATTAAATTAATATTAAGCTTTTATGTCATCAGCTTCCAAGTGGCTGTGCAATAGTTCTAATATTTTGTTTTCTTTTATTATTATTATTTTTTTTATTGTTTGCAGATTGTTAACATATCTAACAGTTTTGGATTTTCAATTCTGTGTGGCCTTTAAGTCACTTTATAGTAATCTCAGTGATGATGAGTATCATCTTCATGTAATCACTGATTTAAAACATTTTGATCATTTGCAGGAAATGCATGTATTCCGTGGCAACTGTGGTATGCTCTTTAGCTATGATTGGGTCAGCATTCCATTGGTCTACACACAGGTATGCATTTCTTTTCATGTTCAGCTCAATGTTCCTCTCACCAGTTTATCAGTTTATTTCAGTAAAAAAATATTTGATGTGTGACAGTATAAACTTTCTTCACAACAATCCATTATTCTATTTATTTAAAAGTTTATGGATCAAAATGATTTTCGAGTTTTGTATCAAGCAAATGATAGACTCTATTAAGTGACCCTTCAGTTTTGAAGTTTCATTTTTGTTGGAGGGTTTGCTCGTTAGCTGAAGCCTGTTTCTCAACTTGTATAGACTTCCTCTGACTGAATGAAATACTTTAAATGAACTACCCACTCAAACCTGTTTTTGTGTGGTAGATATGAACTGCATAAAAAAAGTTACTATATTAAAGTTTTAAAGATAAGTTAGTCAATTGAATCTCAACTTGTGTGAAACTTTCATATACCGCACAAAAAAAGACCGCACAACAGCAGGTTTGAGCGTAAATATGTCTATTTGTATTGCTTTAGGAGTTCCACAGGTCCAAATATTTTTGTTTTACGTAAATTGTCGCCTCAGAGCAACACCAAGACATCTAATCTCAGGAATAACACTAAGATATCCTACTGTAGCTCTGAGGCAACAAAATGTAGATTTTTTACTTGGTTGCCAAAAGCAGGATCATTAAAAAATCAATGCAACAAATTAACACATTTAATAATACGCATTTAATAACTCATGCTTAAGTTACAAAGCTTAATCATTAGGTTCAAACAGTGTTGCCAGATTGGGGGAAATTTCCCCACTTTGGGGAAATCTGGTGCTCTCAGGGGAAATTTTGGGGAAGTGGGTTTTGAGGGGAATTCTTTGGGGAAAATTTTTTTCTTGGGGAGAACTTGGGGAAAAAAAACCTCGGGACGAAAAAGGAATTTTTTTCGTATTTAGTTTCGCATCAAGAAGTAGTAGTTATATTGTTTGTATCAAACAGCGTTGGTTTAGCTTTGCTCAACTTTATGGAATTCGCATTTCGCATTATTTGGAACATGCTACGGAATTCACATTAATGTTCTGTGTGAGTACCTAGTTGATACGTGAAATAGGTAAAAATAAGTGTGATGAAGAATGTTCTTGGATAAATATATACAAAAATCATAGTTTAAATGTACATACAGAAACAGAGTAGTTAATGCAAGTAGAAAAAAAACCTTTGGCTATTTCTTATCTTTCGGTCAGGCGCTCATGACTAGTGGCACCCGCACGGCTTTGCCCGTAGTAGAAAATTAAAAGGTCTTTTGGTTTCCCTGCATATTTACAAATAATGCATGATGAATTTCTCGCCAATTGGCTTGCCCACATTACGGTTCCACGTTATGATAGCTTGGTAATTTACTCGTCCATCTTATGGTAATTTTGCTTGGGAAAATGGAATAGAAAAAGAACGAAATTGAATTTTCGAAAAATCGCTTAAAGGTGCACCCCCCATGCTACAAACTAATCCTTTGTCAAATTTCATGAAAATCGGCCGAACGGTCTAGATGCTATGCACATCACAGAGATTCTGACAGAAAGAGAGAGAGAGTCTTTCAGCTTTATTATTAGTAAAGATAAAGATAAAGAAGACAAAAAAAAAAGCGAAAATGGGAAGAAAAAAAATTTGTGGAATTTTATAAGAAAATTTGGCTGTTTGGGAAAAATTTTATTTTCAAGAGACAAAAATATTAGAGGAAGTCGATTCATTTTATGAAAATATTAGTGTAAAAATTCCTTTTTGAATTTGGGGAATTTTGATAGAAAACATGGCTTTTTGGGGAAAAGTTGGAACTGAATTGGGGAAATCTGGATTTGACCATCTCGCAACACTGGGTTCAAATGTGTACCCTACTGTCTCACATTAAGTAACACTCAGTTTTTTAAATTTGTAATACCTTATGTAAAAGCGAACATTTTTGTAGATTGTGTTGTTTTACATTAAAATGAAGACTTCATTCCTTTTAAAAATATTTATTTTCTAATAATTCGTAATCAGTTGTAAGAAAATTTATGAAAATCTTATGTCTGTAATATATTCAAGTATATATTTATTTTCATGATTGTTCCCTTCATAAAATTCCTAAAGTAGACAGGTTTTTATATAATTAATTTTAATTGAACAGCAAATCACGGGGTTTAGACATGTGAGGAATTGTAAGAAAATTCTTTGCTAATATCTTTGGAAATTACTTAGAGCCTTTTCTTTCTTTTCTTCTGAACAGGTGGTCACCCTGGCCATCTATACATATTTCCTGGCTACCGTGATGGGACGCCAGTACCTGGATCCTGAGAAGGGATATCCAGGGCATGAAGTAGATCTCTACATTCCAATCTTCACCATACTGCAGTTCTTCTTTTACATGGGATGGCTCAAGGTAATGACATACTTGCTTCTTCCTCTCTCCATACCTTCACTGAGGAATTCATTTCGCCCAAAATTTTCTGGATAATCCGAAATTGTTTAATAGGGAAGTTGTGAATTTTAATGGAGTTCAGCTTTTTTCCTGTATATTGTTCTTTTACTATTATTACAATTTTGTGAAAGGTTAAATTGTAAAACTTTGTAAAAAATTATTTTGGGTAGCTTTATGTGTACACATAATTAGGAGCACTTTTTTTGTCAAACCAGAAAGATCATGTTTTAAAGCCATGTCATTATTACCGTAAAATACAGTACTTTTTGAATTATCGTTGTATTATAAAAAACTTTAACGGAAATTCTACATAAAGCTCACTTATGTTAAATATATTAGATGTGTTCCATAAGAACTCTTACAAAAAGTTGCTTTAGAAAAGTGTAAGGGACAGTTGTTCAATAAAAGTCTTATTTAAAGCCGTTCTGTAAATATCTTAGACAATGTTTCACTAGATAAAAATCTTATGGAAATCAGTTCTATGCATATTTTATCTGTAAACTTAAACCACATTTCAATCAATTCATATATAGTTTCTACTACATTTTTTTGTATGCAGGGTTTTTATGAACCAATCTTCAAGAACTTCTCTATGGCATTACTTTCCATGCATTTTCTATAAAATTGCTTTTGATAGGATTTATAATTTTTAGATAAATTTCGTCAAATATCTGTCTAACATTTTTATACCACATATCGTGATAGGAATTCTGTAAAAACCTTTTTGAAAGCAAATTTCTGCTGAAACTTTTGGCAAAAATCTATAGAAACATCTACAAAGCTGCTATTTCTATGGAAATTGATTTTATGCTTTTAGAAATGATTTTAAGTAATTTGAACTGAATAATATAAGTTAAATATCACCCAATAGTAAAAGAATTTCAACTAAATTAAATTAGTTTTGATTAAAATTTAGAACTTTTTTCTTCATCCAGGTTCAACTGAATCCGAGTGAACTTAACTTTCTTTTAAATCAAACCTTTGTTGAAATTACTTTTAATCATTGTGACATGTTGAATTTAATGATGTAAAAATTTATCTGCATCAAAACTGATTAATTAAAATTTTGGTGTACTAAAGTCCTATATTGTTCTATAAAAGCACTATATCAAAGCCAAAATGTACTTTCTAGTTTTTTTTTTTTTTTTGGGTCCTAATAGACGATACATGTATCAGGGTTGAGCAAGATCAACTCAATTTAAATCGTGATTTAAATCATGATTTGAATGGGTTGATTAAAAAAAAAATCAATGATTTAAATCATGATTTTTAAAGAGTAAAATTTTAAAAGTTCAGAAGAATGAATTTGATGGGCATGAAGTTCAGAGTATGATCTGACTTTCACGAGAAAAGCTCCCACCGTTAAGTCTGAGCCCGTCTACTGTCATAGAAACAGACTTCGTTCATTTTCTGAAAATGTTAGCAGGAGGGGTTTTTTGGTGCCATTTCGCTACTCGTCCTCCCGTCTTGGTACAGTCATACAAATTTTTCCAACATTAAGCTTCCCTTGGTAAAATGAGATACGTCTCGTTGTTATAGCAACAGACAGGCCAAGACATTTTGGCGGGGGCTTTTCTCGTGATGGCCGAACAGTACTGCCCTTTAAAAAAAAAAAAACATAAACAAACAAATATTAATTATAAACAATCTTACCACAAGAAAAAAGAATGATCCATATTGTTGTTAAATAAAGTAAATTGAAACTGAAGAAAAATAAAAAAATCATTATAGAGAGAGCAATAGAATTATAAAGAACAGAACTTGCAAAGGACATATGAAACAAGATGTTTCTTTTGAATGAAATGAAGCATAATTAATTAGATTGAATATTAATTTCTTAGAAGTTACGCTATTTAATTATTCATTGAAAATAAATTATCATATAATCCTTTTCAACTTTCATTAAATTAAAACAGTGAAACAAAATATGCATATTAATACAAAATATGACTCGATAAATTTCATTAAATATTTAAAAGTCAGGAAGCAGGTATTATTCTTTTTTTAAGTCATGCTTTTTAGTTTAGGGTTATTTTTTCAAAAAAAAAAAAAATCATTATTTGAGGAAAATAATTCAACATTCAATGTCATTTTTATTCTTTATTTCAGATGTTTATTTCGATCATTAAAAAATGTCTGGGAAATAGACCCATTTGGGATATGGGATTTTATATTGTACCAAGCTTTTGTCAAACTCAAATCTGCACCTGCAGTTCATGGTTACCGAATGTGGCTAAAATTATAAAATTATCCAGTCTGACCAACTTTAGTCATACATATTTTTCATTATATATGAAACAATAACAATCTGATTTAAACATGTACCTTGAACTGTTTAATTTGTTTGTAGCAAATACTACTTATATGTATTTAAATTTAAAAAACTCTATTTAAATCCAAAAAATCTGATTTAAAATTTTTAAAAAATCAATTTTTTTTTTTAAATTGAAATTTATTAATAAAAACAAACAATTATAATACAAACTGTGTATTGTGTGGGCCACAATGAGACAAAAAAGGCGTATTTTTCATTTTTTGTACATTGGTAAGTTCTAAAGCACAGAAGCATATTTGATTATATTAAAGGTATAGTGCCAAGAAAGAGTAGTGTGCCGATCGACAGACAAAAAGCGAGGTCAGATCTGCAGAAAATGCAGATGGGGCTGCGCCCAGGGAGCACGCTATGTTTCTCAATCAGACTCGTTTTAAATGGGCAGTTACATCATAGGCGGATTTAGGACTGAGTTCTTGGGGGGGGGGGGGGGGGCAGGATTTTTTTTTTTTTTTTTTTTGGAGCAACATTTTTAATTGCCCTTCCCACTCCCATGTTTTTATCTGTTTTCTGTGATGCATAAGGCCATTCTTTACTTCTTTATGTGCCGTTTTCATTACTGTGTGTAATCATGCTGTCCTTTTTGAATTGACCTTAAAAGAGAGGGAGCTGGTATTAAGAGAGTGACGCAATAGAAGACGCAATAGAGAATATCTCCAACTTTAGGGGGCCTGGGGGTCTCTGGAGGAAATTATATAAAATGGATATAAAATTCTGCATTTTAAAGTCTTATAAGGGTTAATTGGAAATAATAGGCAAATCATTTTTTAAAAAAAGTTTTACGCTTTAAAAGTGCTTTGTGACGCAAGTTTATTTAAAAGTGCTATGTGATGCTTTAAAAGAAATGGTGCACAGGTTTAGAGAATAGGTATAAAGAGAGTAACATACTACCCATTTGAACAATTCTTAATTTATGCACTTGATAAGAAATAAAATTGAAGCACACATTGCTTAGGAGTTTCAAAGACTTGTCTAATTATTTTCAAGGTTTGGTTAGTTAGATTGGGTTTTTGGCTCAAGAGCCCTAGTAGGCTATACTGTGCCAATTCTTTTCAGGGATTTTAGAACCAGTAATTTGCACTTTCCAGTCTCTAAAATTGAGTAGTAGATTATACAGTTGTATGTACGGTATTGTTCAAACTTTGTAAGAAACGCCTATTTTAAGTTTAAAAGAAAAAATAAACTTTAATTTCTCATTACAACTTTTTTTTTTTAATTATAAGTAGTGCAGAAAACGAAAAGGAAAAGGGGTAGTGTATAATTTTTTTCCCGGGCTAAACAGATTAACAATATGAAGTAAAAGTAAGATAAAAGCAATCAATACAAAAGAATTTCCAAAATTCTGCATTCGGGATTAAATAAATAGCAAGATATGAAGCATGTCAGTCACAAAAAAAAATTATTTCCAGTAATATGTTATGTTACAAATGTGAGAACCATGATTTTTACATTTTTGATGCAAGATGTAGCAAGGAGCTGAATTTGACACATTTTGGCATTCCCCCCCCTGCAATTTGTTAGAAATTTTAAAATTTAAGGTTTGTAGCCACACGTTTCCAAATATTCAAGGTTTTCAAGTACTTGAAAATGAATTAGTTTTTCAAGCATTTTCCATTTTTTTAAGGAACGAATTGCAATTTTTTGTGAGTTAGGGGTCCACTTCAAAGCAGGGGCGCTAAGCTATAGCTTGCTTATCTTATAGGCAAATGCGGCCCTGCATGTAATTCACTCTTACCTGCAGATTTTTGTTTGAATTTTTTTAATTTTAACGAAAATTCGTCAGTTTTTACAGTTAAAGGATTTTTATGATTTTACCAATCTGTGTAAGGTTTTTATCGGTTTTTATCAAATTTCAGTAAATTTTTCCAAAATTTTTGATGACTGATTTACTCAGATTTCAATAATGACAATAACTGTCTCATTTAGACTTAGATGATTATGACTTATCTTAATTTTTAAACAGTATTTAGAGAGTAAGGAAAATGGTATTTTCCTAAGTAAAAAGATTCAATTAATCAGAAGGTTCAGATAACTGAAATTTATTCAGTTTGTGATAGTATTTACTTTTCTTTCTCAAAAAAAAAAAAAAAAGACAAGCCGAAAATTTTCCAAGCGCATGAAGTACAGTTCTAACTATTAGTTTCATATATACAAATTTCTTCCTTTAAAAAATAAAGAAAACACCATTAGAAAAACATTTTATCAGGTAATAATGCGATCTTACAAGAAATTGTGCAAAGCTTTCGTGCCGGAAATATATCTCCCTCACTTTTTCTTTTATTCAGACGTTTTCCTTACAACGTATGATTCTGGAAAATCAGAAATTTAATTTTGAACTGCTAGAGATTGGGATTCCTATTTTTTTCCCCTAAAAAATTAACGCATTGTTTACAGTGATTTTACGTTCTGTTTGTTCAATGGTTGGACAATTTTCCCAGTTTTTTGTTTCATTGTTATATACATTCGTTGAGTATGGTGTTAACTGTTACATTTGATAGTATTTTGCTGTACAAAAACCTTTTAGCTATGTACTTCTTTTGCAATAGCATACATTTCAAATCAGCCACTTTCATTTGAACGTGTGATACCAGAAGGTTCTTCAAAATCTTTCGTTTGTAACAACCCAAAACATCTAGTTTTTGAAATCACGCAAATTGAAAACAAGCATTCTGAAAAGAGAAAACAAATTGTAACGAGTAGATCATTCTATTAGCGCAAATTGGGGAGGGGGAGGGAGGGTCCCAAACGTTAATTATTATAAGTGTTGCAGCTGAATGCATAGCTCGTTTAGCCTATATTTTCATTCATATACTTGCCCAAATGGTTTTCAGTCCAAAATAGTGAATTTAGACCAATTTTCAGTACCCCAGTGACAGCTGTACTATTTGTATTTAACATTTAATGTTCGTTTTTTTTCCTTTTTTTTTCTCCCTTCAGAAAAGAACATTTGCTATTCTCTTCATTTTCATTGAACTATTCAAAAACGAAAAAATCATGTTTTTTTTTTGTTATAAGATTTTGGAAGATAAGTTGCTACTATATGAACTCCTCTCAAAACTGGGGGGCATTGCACCCTTTGTCCCCCCTATAAATCCACCCATGCTCTTCTAAACTATTCAAAAAGAAAAAAATAATGATTTTTTTTAATTTTAATTTTTGGAAAATGTGTTGTTACTACATAAAGTCCTCCCAAAACTGGGGGGGCATTGCCCCCTCTGCCCCCCCATAAATCTGCCCATGAATTACATGCTAATTTCGCTGCTTAAAAGCCCCGTTTTTCGCATTGAACTTATTTCAACGTAAAAGATAAATCCTCTAACAAGTTCTATATGTGCCAGGGGTGTGTATTTATTTTTCAAAGCCACACAAACATTACATGACTCCTCTTTAATGAATATATTACACTATAAGCTTTTAACACAATTTTTCAAAAAATAATTTATTGAAACTTTTGCACTAGTTTGTTAGTAATAATAGTTTCGTATTTTACTTCATTTCGTCAGATATTTCATTATTGGTGTGACCTTTCATCGTTCCCGGAAAGAAGAAAGGAAAATGAACAATAAAAATTGTCAAAAGAAGATTTTTGAAGAACTGCATGCCTCTTATTTCCTTATTAAAACTGCTTCTGAACTATTTCAGCGAATAAAAATATCATTTGCTAGAATGTGCAGTTTGAATTTGAAAATTTGATATAAAATAGAGAAGCAAGTAGTAGATAATAGAGTAAATTTGCAATTTATTTTACGATTTAAAAAAAGGATAGTTTAGAAGTTGTTTTTAAAGGACGTAGTCTCATTATGAGGGTTGCGTTTTTTTGGAGGGGGTGGAGGAAGTTGCATGACTTTAGGGGTGGATACCTCTTTCTAAGTTTCTGAATTTCACTCGGTGAATAAATATTGCCGTAATTTATTCAAATGATAATAGCTAAAGCAGAGTATTCTTCCCTAAAGTTTGCAAAATAAGTACCTTTAGCTAGTTTATTAAAGGAACTTAATTCAGTACAGAGTTATTAAAAAGCATTTTGTGCAACAGCATTTCAACATTTAAACAATTCAGTAAAGTATTTTAAAAAAATAGCAGAGATTAAATTTTAGTGTTTTTCAGCAGTATTAATACATTATGCAAATGTACAAATGCATTATAAGCTCTTTCTCTTCTGAATGGATATCTGACTGAGGCAGTTTTCCCGGGATATCTTGGATGCTAATATTCAAAATATTGTTATTAATATATATGAATTTGTTTTTAGAGGAGTTAGAACTCTTCACGCACTGTATTTCTACCTCATTATCAGAGCACTTTGTAATGACAGAGAAAGTACGCTGCCTTGAGCTTTTTCCACTCAAAGGAATTGAGCTAAGACGAAATCCCCTTCTTTAAGATCTCGGGTCTTTGCTCAACTTCACCTAAATTTTCACAATATTCATCTGTTTTCATCTGTTGAGCTAGCTCTGGTTCAAAAGAACTGCAACTCTCTTCAGTCTCTGAAACAATTTTAATTAAAGTAAGCAAAAAAAAAAAAAAAAACATTAGGATTTAAAAAAAACAGGGAAAAAATGAAATAATAAATGCCAAATATTAATTGATGATTAACTTATATAATTATTTTATACAAGTATTAATTATAATTATAAAGTGCTTTGAAATAAGTACCATGTTTGGCAACTTTATCAACACCTAACCGGTTTCTAGTTTTGTTTTGTACAAAGCTGTGTAGTAAAATAAAAATTTCACTTGTTAAAATTAGTTAAATATAATTATTTTAAAATTAAGCCTTTTTTTTTTTGTTAAATTTCTTTTTGTAAACTAAAACAAGAGGTAGATAAGTATGTTAGACTTGCTTACTGCTGCTTGGGCCCCAATGAGACGTCACATTGTAGCCCAAAAATTTGTCTCATTGTGGCCCAAACAACAAAATAAAGATTTTTACTTCATATCATTAAAATAAACCATGAGTTAAAAATAATATAACTGAATAATAGAAGATTAAAGTCTCAGTAACAACATAAACTACAACACTTAGCTTAATTGTTGTAGTTTTCCAAGATTATGATAGATGCAAGAAATTATCCAAATAACTTTCAGTGTGTCCAAACTTAGATTTCTTTAATTGTTTTAAATTGTAGATATGAAATTAAAGCTATTTGAATATTTTTTTAGAAACCTATGTTTAGAAGTTTAATACTACCATACTATCGATAAGCACCCATCTAAGTACCTAATTGGTATATAAAAGTTGCTGTGATTTCAATACTTAAAAGATTTGCCAAACTATATATTTTTTATTTCCATTTGAAAGAAGAAAAGAAAAAGTAAAAGATTGTTTTGATGAATTTACTGACGATGGATTCTGGGGCAATCGTCCCTTTTAACGCTTCAGCAATTCCTCACTGATAGTATTTATTATTCATTTTATTATTGCAACTTTAATGTAATGCAACTTAACGTTAAATTTTAATTTGTTAATGTAACTATGCCTCTGGAAAAATTAAATGTGATTTTTTAAGGAATCTGCCACTGATAAATGGTAATGTTTTTCAATGTTTTTCAATCATAATCTGGTCTGATGGTTAGTTTTTGTCTCTCTCATAGGTTGCAGAACAATTGATCAATCCTTTTGGGGAGGATGATGACGATTTTGAATTGAACTGGTGTCTTGATCGAAACTTACAGGTAAACTTCTCTTTGAAATAGTAATTTACTTCTGTATAAACAAAAAATTTATTTGTAACTCATAATTTCAAGAAAATAACTAATGAAATAAATATATTTAATGAAAAGTTTGTTCACTAGTTTTCTTTTTTCGCAGCATCTCAAGAGCTTTTTTTTTTGTGGCGGGGGGGGGGGGGGGGGCAGCATAGTTTTTTTTAAATACATTTTTTATTAACAAGTGATGTTTTTCAATATCATTCTTAGAGCTGTATGTTGTGACCATCACCAACCTTTCTCTTATATGCTTTTTAAGAAATATTGGCTCTTACGTGATCACAATTTAAATGAACTATAGAAGATGCTTCCATCTTTGACTAATGACTGTTGAAAGATATAAAACCAAAACCGACCCACCTATATAGAATATAACCTGTTGCAATGAGATATTTCCCTTGTTGGCATAAAATTAAAATGTTATCCCTCTATGGCTAATTTCTTAAATGACCACAAGATTGTGTATTCAAGTTCTTGAACTGAAAAAAGTCGCTACTAGTAAGCTTTGATAGTTGGAAAAGCAAAACCAGAAGTTAAAAACCTTGCTTATGTTAGTTGCAAACAATTTATTTGTTAATAAATAGAGGATGGCATCAAAACTTTAAATCATTGAGGTCTTACTGTGTGTCAACAATTAAATCGTATGTAAAGTTTAGAATTGTATTTAAAATTCCCTAAAAACAGTTGTAATTATACTTCTATATTATGTTGAAGTTGCAAATTTCTTCTTACATAGGAAAAATTGTTCTTTCGATTGATATTAATATTTTAAATATGAATTTATGTTTTCTTGATCAAAAAATACAAATTTTATTTTCTGTTAATATATCCGGTAATTAAAGTCTTACAAAAATGAAACTGGGCTTGACAGAATGTTTAGTGAATTTTAAATTTTTGATATCTTGTCTGAGCATTAATTCTTAACTGTTCTTGATGCCATCATATTAGAAAAGATTTTAATGCAATATATCTTACGTTGTTGGTTTAATTGAGCTGATTATAACTTGTGCAAACAATGGCAAAAAACAGCCCCATTTGAAGCAATTGCAGTCAAAATTGAATCTATACCTGTTTCTGTGTTAGTTATTTTTTTTTTTTTTTTTTTTGAAATTTCATCTTAACTTTAGCATTGCATCTTGAGATAAAGCAGTCAGAATGAACAAGAAAAAGATCTTTGATTGCCTACCTCCCTTGAAGCTATTGGCCCCTAAATCGAATCAACTCCTGCACTCTCTAAGTTTTACCAATGGACCAATCCTTGTACGAATCCCTGCTTTACTTCTTGATATATAGCAGTCATAAGTAACAAGAAAAACACTCAATTGCTTCACTCCCCTTTGAGCTTTTCCCACCAAAATCAGATCAGCATCTGTACCCATAATAGCCTACTTATGGACCAATTTTGTTTGACTCCATACATTTCTTCCCTTAATATAACAGTCACGTATACTGAAAAAAGATTTGATCTTTCCACTCCCTTCATCCACTTATATTTGTAAATTTTCACCAAAAACTAATAAGCACCAATTAACTTTGGGATACATATGTGTGCCGAATTTCGTTCAATTTAATGCTGAAGTTTTTCAGCTAGAGTAGCATGAATAATGCACATTAGATTTATGCACATACATACATTCACACACAGACAGAAATTTTCCAAAAATCTTCAAAGTTTATTCAACACAACCCAAAATCTGTAAATTCGTTGGAATTCAAAAATTTTCACTAAACCAATATCTTGTTCTATTTATTGAATTTAGAAGAATGTTACAACTGAATAATGTATGCATTTCTTTTGAAAAATTGTTCTGGGTTCTTTTACACATGTTATTATGAATGAATATCCATCATGTTACACAAATATTTAAAATTTGTCAAAAATATAAATGATTAAAATGCCTTGTACAGTTATCAGTTCTAAAATAACCATTACTTTTTTTGCAGGTTTCATTCATGATTGTAGATGAAATGCACCAGAAGCACCCGAGACTAGTGAAAGATATGTACTGGGACGAGCTGGAACCTCAACTTCCTTACACTAAGTCCTCCTTTATGTTGAGGACACAGCCACATCTAGGATCTGCTGTCAATCTTGAGTATGTATCTGAATTTGTAATATTTTCAAAAAAAAAATTAATTAGAAATTTAAATAAAAACACAATAGTGAGGGCCATTATCAGTCCAGCTAAGCTAGTCCTAGTCAATTTATCGTCCCTTAATGAAGATCATCAGCTCTTTTAAAGCACCCATTACAAGTGACAGCTGCTTCTGGTAAACTTTCCCAAATGCCTACAACTTTATTGAAATACAGTATAACCTCAATTTAATGATTGTCAAAAGACTTGAAAATTTTTTCGTTAAATCGAGGAGCATATACATTCAATGCAATAAAATCCGAACCAGTGAAATATACCATTAAGTTGAGGAAGTCGTTCAATCGGGTATCGTTAAATCAAAGTTTAACTGTAGTAATTTTTCATTATTTCAAGGTTGACTTCAGATTTGATCCTCTTAAAGAGTAATCCCTTATTTTTCCTTCTGTTTTAAAATGTAGTCAATCAAAATACTTCATTTTAATTTACGGAAAACATTCAACTAGTTGGATCATCTGACTTTCCTTTGCTCAAGACTCTACTTATTGAGCTTTTTTATCCTGAAATCATTATCTATTTCTGAAAGTTCATTTACTTACATACTAATCCTCCTTCAAATCATTTTCAATTAATTCTAATTTTTATCCATTTCAATATTGATCATTGTTAATGAATTAATATTTTTATTAAAATAAGGAGCCCAAAACGTAACAGCATACTGCAAATGAAATGTTTGTCTGGTATCAATCTTCTGTATAAAAATGGAACTTCCCTAGACTTGTTTATTATAGACCTTTAAAAAGTCAATATTTTTTTCCCAATAAAAATATTTTACATTGGGTAAACTTGAAAGAGTCCAATCTGAACCCACCCCTTTTAAGATTTGTATTTTAATATACTTGGAGATCCAGCTATTCTGTCTTTTGTACTAATGCTAAAGGCTAGCCCCACGCCTTGATAATTGAAACATCTACTGTATTACTTTGTGGACTAAAACTTCCAAAATCGTTGCAGTTTTCTGAGCATTGATACTTACTATTTTTTTACATTGGAATCATTGTGGTTTTCTAAGCATTGATATTTACTATTTTTTATATGATATATTTTCCCACTTATTTTCATATTGAGATGTCTTTATACTCTTGAGCACAACTAATTCTTCATTTTTTTTTCTCTTTTTCATTAAGCATTGATCCCGAAGAGAGTGAATTCCTCCCCATGGAAACTATCATGGAGGAAGACAACGATGAAAACAACTACAACAGCCCTCCGCAGAGCCCGACCAATGAGTTGTCACCTGCTTTCAGGTCCTACGCCGGCAGCAAGGTAAATCTTCACGGGGGCAGTGAGGACACTGTCTCCCAGACAGGGTTGCGCTTTCTGGACAGCTTTCCAGGTGCCAAGCTCCTCAACATGATCATTGGTTCCAGCTCCGAGAACGTGTCTGGGACTCCCAAGAAGGAGGGCAGCATATTCTCCGGATTCGCCCTCAAGACGCCTAACCGCCGCTCTGTGGCTAGCTCCCTGGCTGATGGCCTGCACGACCCAGGCATTGACCCCCTCATTCCAGTCACACCTGTTCATGTGGAAGACCTCCGACATGTCTGTCTGGACATGCCATCGGACTTCAGCCCAGCAGAATCCGGTAACGCCACTCCGGCAACCGTGGTTGAGGCATACAACCGGCGGCATGAGGTTGAACAGCAACCAACCCCTGAGGAGGTCCTCCCACCTGATTCGCCCACCGGGGAGGAACGCTCACCCTTCGAGCCAAACTCATCGCAGGAGAGTCTAGCTCCTTACGCCGACAGCAACCAGAGCACAGTCAGCAGTTACGCCGAGCTCCTCAAGCATCCCAAATGAATCTCTTGAGCAGAGGACCCATTGCCAAGTTTTGTGCAAACTTCATCCATTGCACTCTCATACGATAATGCTAGATGTTTAGGTATTCTTTGAAACTTGTTTTGCCCATGAGTTCATTGGTACTACTTCAAGGTGTAACTATTGGAAATTCATTAATTGGGTTAAAAGTTGTTTCTAAGTTAATATTTATTGAGAATGTGTATAGGTCTCAGCTGCGATTTAGGAAAAAGTATTATTTTTATATTTTTCATATGTTTAGTTTTCTGTTTTTAAATGTTAAGTTTACTTTACTCTTCAGATTTTGCTTTTCACTGTTAAGTTTACTTTACTCTTCAGATTTTGCTTTTCACTGTTAAGTTTACTTTACTCTTCAGATTCTCTTTTTCAATGTTAAGTTTATTAATCTTCAGACTCTTTTTGTCTAGATGGAATTTTGCTTTCATTTTTTCTTTTCATGTTTCTTCAGTTTTCGCTTCATATATTTTTGTTTTTGTTGGTTTATTCATGTAGACCTTCTATTTGTAAGACAGTAATTCAATTCACTACTGTCAGTGATTTTTAAATGATCTGACTTTAAACAATGTCAATTGCCTTTCATCTTGTAATTTTTTCTGTTCTAGCAAAGATAATGATATCTTAACCTTAATTGAATTTTGGTAACTTGCTACATTATACAAGGTCTTACTTGAAACATGCCCATATCCTGTTTTTAAAATGTACAAATATAAAACTATTGCTATTGGTTATTTTAACGTAGTGTTTGAGAGAACAAATATTAAGTCCATAGGAAAGCTGGATCATTTTTAAAATGGACCTCAGTCTGTCCTATTCTTGATTTAATTTAGATAATTTCTGAATAGATGGTTCACAACACAGTCTTTTCTTGCCATAGAAGAAAAGAACAAAGCTGATAAATTATTTTGAACATAATTAATTGTTTTACTATATTCCAGAAAAAAAGTCTCGATAACAACATGAATTTCTATGCTGTTTTCTATTTGTGCCATGAGTGTTTCTATGTATGGATCTTGTATATTGTTGATGTATTTTAAAATATTTTCGCATAAAAATTTCAAAATAGTAATCCATAATAATTTTTCCATGAGGCAATGTTTCCCTCTGAGAATCTCGGCGTACTTTGTCTAAACTCTCCGCACTTTTGAGCGATTCTACATTTTTTGAAAATTTTCCCCTTGCTTATTTACAAAGCAAGCTGCCATTTATTTGTAACCCTCTTAGATTTACAGGCGCCTCCTTTTTAACCATTTTTCTTCGAACGGTGCATTTACACTCCCCTTACACTCTTAAATGTGGTCAAACTTTTCCTCTCTTTCTCTCTTCTATCAGTTGGCTGATGAGAGGGACGTCTTCTCTCCAACTTTGCTGTACTGTTTCAAAGCCCTCAAGAAATGTACCACATTAAGTAAACTACAGCAATTTTCTGTGTGTCATTATTTAGAAGTTGATTTCATTTTTTTTTTCTGAAACACTTCACGATGTATTTAAACATCATATAAATAAACATCATATAAATGGTTCGGATGTACTCCTCTGCATATCTGGACATTTATTCGCCCATGGACAGATTGTTACCACTTTGTCTTGAGGTAGTTTTTGTTCCATCAAGAAACTTCTGCTACATAATCATTAATGCATCTTCTATGAATTAATGTGAAGAACTTTGATCTCCTAGTGTATGTAATAGTTATACTGCATAGGCAATTCTCAATCATAGTAGTTCAAACAAGTTTTTTATTTGATTTCATGATTGAAGATTTGTAGCGCTGCACTCTTTTTGATCTTGTTAGTGTAGGCAGTTCATTATCTATCAACTGGGGATGACTCTAAGCTAAGGAAATGGGCCGAAACAGTTGCTCCCAAATGGATGAAGAAATAGTCTGGATGAGCAATGTTTAGGGTCTTATGTCAACTATCACTCAATTTTTAGACTTACTTTTGTTTAATCATGAATGTAATTCAGCAATTTTTTTTCAAAGTTGCTTTCTCAACTTATGTTCTCTAAAGTACATTCAGTGTGACTAGATTCTCTAACTGTATCATAAAACTTATTTGATTTGAACTCATAACATGGGTTGCTAATAGTGATGCACAGAGTCACAAAGAAAACTATTTTATTGCTAATTGTGGTCATCCACAAAAAGTTCTCTTGTTGGCAAAGAAAAAATAAGTATGATGCGTTTTTTCATTATGAATTTTACCACTCCTCGTCCTAATCGTTTATTCTCTATTTGCAACAGAATGATGTTTGGAAGTCCAGATATGCAGTGTTTTTTCTTTGCATTTTCCATGCACTCCGAGTGATTTCAAGACTAAGCAGACTAGCAGGGCCTGATTACTGAATAGGCCAACTAGGCCGTGGCCTAGGGCCCCCACTTTTTAGGGGCCCCTAAATGGCTAATTTTTAAAAAAAACAATAGCTAAAACTGTTTTTGCCAATAACTGAAAATGCAAGGGTTGACTACACAGGGGCCCCGAAAAAGCATATGGCCTTGGGCCCCCTGATATCTTAATCGGGCCCTGCAGACTAGTGCTTAAACTTTCTCTCTTGTATTAAATGGCTGTTACCTTGCAACAAGGTGTGACTTGCCTAATTTTACTACTCCTCGTCCTAATCCTTTATTCTCAATTTGCAACAGAATGAGGTTTTAAAGTCCAGATATGCAGTATTCTTTCACTGCATCTTGCATTCGTTCCGAGTGAGTTCAAGACTAAGTTTTTCTCTTGTATTAAATGGTTATTACCTTGCAACAAGGTGTGACTTGCCTAACACTGGTATTTTCCCCGTTTACTAACTCTTATTAGAGTTTGGATTCATGTTTTTGTTAGATGTTCGTGTCTGTGGTGATTATAGCAAGGAAATGTGACTGAAAGCACACCTTCCCGGGAAAAGTACTCATTTATGAAGCCTGAATTTAATGAGATTCATTGAGCAGTTGTATTAATGTAACAGATGTCTGGTACATTCCCAAAGAATGAAATAGGAGTGATCGTTGTGTCTTTCCTTCACACATTTACTTGCTTTCTTGGAGCAATGCTGTTAGATGAAACAAAGAAATTGTTTGAATTGCATGATAATAAATTCAGCCTGAAGTGAAATGAATAAAATCCACCAAGATACAATTAAAATTTACCAATTAGTGGTCTCATGTAGAAAATAGTATTTATTTTTCTATTTGCATCTTTTATCAGACCATAATTGTGTCATCCTGTATATCTTTTCAATGAACCTTTGCAGATGATATTAATAATCTCCCATGCTATATGGCAATCCTAAGGCTTCATGATAAGAGGTATGAATCTACTAGTCATTATACTACTCAGTATCACGGTTGTTGAGAACTGTACCATTTGAATTGTATTTTTCATGGTATGCAAATTTCAAATAAAATTTATATGTGAAGATGATTCAAAAAACACATAGAAAGATACCAAACCAAACTGGTGGTGTGTGGTCTTGAGAAAGAACGCCAGGTAAAAGAAACAACCATGGTTTAAAACAAAATACAACACCCATAGTTATTTGTTATCTTCATGACTGTAGTTCAAATAGGTACACAGACCCGCTGCTTGATATGTAGAACGAACCTACAGTCGAAGTCACTGACTTCATCAGTCCTCATCAGTCCTGTGTTAACCTTCTAATTGCTGAATATACTGTATTTTCGAATGCAAGTGCTGCGGCGCATACGAGAAAAAAAGTTTCAAAATTTCCTATGCGGCGCTTACTTCTAAAATGTCTTTATATTCAACTAAAGCTGCTGATCTATCGCTAGACTGTTCTTTGGTGTAGGACGAACAAATGCAGTAATTATTTCGTCCTTAGCTTCATTCTTTTGGGGATGTACGTGACCTCTTATTCTGAATAAAATTCATGTCTCTTTCCGAAAGAATAGATATATTAAGTATGAGTTTTGCTATTTTTCTAATCATTAGATTTGTGTTCAAAAACAGCGGAGCTATTTAGCTTTTATAAATAGAAAGGTAAAGAAAAATACTAGACAGCATAGAGGGCTTTCATATGAAACTATTTCTCTAAAAGTGGAGTTATGATTGCCCCCATTGTTTTTCATTTCTCTTGAGAGAGGTACTGATATGACTACTCGTAGTTGCGCCTGAAATACGCGATGCCATTTTTTACTGCGGAATAAATGAATATGAATCGGTCTGTGATATAATTTTCCTACGAAGGTGCCTCTTGGATCATTTAGTCAGGATGTGTACTATGTGAATACAAATTCATGGAAACACTGCTAACACAGGTACTAATTTACTTCTGTCCGTTTAGGATTCTAAATTTTTTATTACTCTTTCAAATTTGCAATATTTGACTGAAATTTCATGAACTTTCTTGGCTGGCATTCAAGGTATTTAAAATTTCTTTTTTTTTTTCTTTCTGAACTGAAAAGAATATTTTAGATTCGAATTGATTTTAATCTTTGTGCAAAAAACCTAGTTTGCGCACTGTTTGAGGATTAACATGTTTTTGTCTATCGAAGCAAAAATGAAATCTTTATTTATTTATATATTTTTTTTCTTCAAAACAAGTGAAAAAAAAATCTGAAAACTAATTTTGCTTTTCAGATTTCCAGAGAATATTTCTATAAACAATTCAACCTTGAATTTGTATTCATCTAGAAATAAAACAAGATATCTTCTGTTTTTCAATCATATAGTGACAGAAAGAAAGCAATGAGATTGTTGTAATGACAGCATGTTTTCTGAACTAATTTATTTACTTAAATTTAGGTTGATCAATAAATCTATTTTTTTTACATATTTTAAATTGTTCTGAATTGTATGAACCATTGCGTTGAAGGAATTAATGTTTACTAAAGTTAGTTTTCACATATCCATGAGTTTTGTTACACCTTACTTGTTTCAACCAAAGTTTTTTTTTTTTTTTGCTTTGGTCAGCTCTTTATTGCGACAAAAATGTACAACACTACATTAAAGCCATGGCAATCTTTCCATAATATCTTCTTTAACGTTTTCAAAGGGTTGAATAGTTGATGTAGCAAACAATCTGCAAATTTTTGCCAAGATTTGCCTGAAATTTGTTTTAGCATTAATTTTTTATTTAAAAAAGCGGAAAATGACTGATCAAATGCGTTTCTTTTTATATGGTCATGGATGTAAATAGTATAGGTTAATCAGAAGATATTTTGGGATCAAACATTTCCGCATCCTTTTTGGTGATGTGCATTGAATGTGCAACCAATTCTGCTGGTGAAGTGAGGCTGTTTTTCAACTCTTGCTGGTCATTTATCGATGTAAACATTTCTAACATTCTTGCTATTTGGATCTACATTGTATATTTTTGAGCTTTGTTGTATTTCTTTTTATCCTTAGATGAAATAAATGTATGTGCTTGCCAAACTTAGTCTCTTTTTTCTTATAATCACCAAGTAGGGGAGGGTGGCTCAAAGCCGGTAGGTCGACCAAAGCTGGTAGGCCTTCATATGCCCCCCATGGTGTGTTAGCGGCGATGAATATGTATGTCATGTTTAGTCGAACACCGCCAAGTTATTATCAGTTCCAGCAAAGCTGCAGTGAAGTGGTATGGCACAACCAGGCTTTAAAAAAAAAAGGATGCATTTTTAAAAAAAATGAAGTTTTGTAACTTGTGAATAGTCGAAGACCAGCTTATTTTTTTTATTTTCAGTAATATTAACTTATTCTGACACTATCTACCTATAAACTGCGATGGTCATTTCGTTTTTTTTTTAATTATTAATTTAAGGTTATAATTATTGAAATAAAAAACGTGCCTTTGGGCAAAGCGGGTATAGGATTTAATCATATATTTATTTAAAATTTTTTGACTCGTGTGCTGTCTTTGATTTCCTCTTTCAATAGAATAAGTATACAGTCGACGCTCGATATAATGACCATCTCCGTGCCAGAGAAAAAGGTCTTTATAATGAGTGGTCATTATAAGAGATAGAATTTTTTTAAAAATATACGCATGCATCATGCATGTTCCATTGTTCCAATACAATTGGCACTTTCTTAAAGATTCCAGTAAAATGCCGAAATTATTTTTTATCATGGGATTTTTTATTTTTAATTATGGGTGCAAAATATTATGACAAAATATTTCTAAGTAGAAAATATAGGAAAAATTATATTACAGTACAGTAAAACCTGCGAAGTTGACCACCCTTGTAAGTTGACCGCTGTTTTCAGGCACGGAATTTGCCCTAATCATATAAATCAACCTCTGAAAGTTGACCACCTATTTAAGTTGACCACTACAGTAGTGCACCGCAAGTGGTTAACTTACACGGGTTTCACTGTGTATTTACCAATCATTTATTTTCTGAAGATAAAACAGAAAGAGTTGCTTTCCTTTTTAGGACATGTGATTTTTGAAAAACATAATTATCCATTTCAGTTATAGATGATAAATAGTGTTTTTTTTTTTTTTTTTTTTGCTTTTCAAAGAAACACTAAAAAGTCTCTCGAGCATTTGAAACATTTTTCATACTGAGAACTTGGGTCTCAATTTCTTCTTCTTCATCTGATCATGATACATTAATTTGTTTTTGTGCACAATATGGAAAGGTACTTCATTTTCTGACAGACACGTGTTTGACATTCTAAATCATAATTGAATTTAGCATAACAGTCAAAGTTTAACACTTCTACCAATTTCTTTTCTTTTTTTTTTTAGAAATTTTTTACAGCATTTCATCTTCTTCGTCGAAATTTTCATCTTGGATTGCCTGATAAATCATTTAAGCATTTTTCCTTTGCTTTTTAAAATCAACATGTTGGAGGCAATTCTTGATGGTCTTTTCTGAATTCCACGCTGATTTAGAAAGATGCAAAGCTGTAAGGATACCCACTTTGTAATCTTCACCTTCTTCCAGACCGTAAACGGTAATGAAGATCATTTTAAGTTACATATTAGTATCATTGGAAAAGACACCAGGAATAGTGTTCGCTGAATTCGGTCGCTGTATTGGATTAGATGATGCAGAGCAGTCGTTATACCGGAAGCAAATTAACATAGAGTTCATTGGAACAAAGTTGGGACTATTACCACAGATCGTTATAATGGATTGGTCTTTATAATGAGTGGTCGTTATAATGAGCGCCGACTGTAACTTTAAAAAGGTATTTTTAGGATGGCAATTTATTAGTCTATTAACTCAGATATTTTTTATGTTTTATAAACAAATGTACTGACTTTAAATTGGATAAGTACAACTGTTTTATATTTTTTATATAATGGCAGGTAGCTAGTCAACTATTTGAATCATTTATAACTTCATATTTGATTGGAAAATGTACCAAACCACAATTAGTTAAACTTACCCGCTTTGGGCTCAATGGTAGGGCAAAGTGGATTTTTCACATGTTTAAGCTTGATAATAAATAAATATTGGGTTTGAAAATAATACAAAAATCACACTTTTTATTTTGAAGTTCAAGAACTCTGCTAGGAAATAAAACCGAAATTGTTGCGATTAAAATTCAAAAAGTACTATTTTCGAGCGTTCTTGGAAAACATACCCGCTTCGGGCGACCCTCCCCTACACTATTTGCTTGATTCAGAGTTCGGTTCTGTGAACGACATTTCACATTTGACACCCTCAGAGACCTTAGAGCAGGAATTAAAATGGAGGGAGCAAGTCCAATCATTGGCTTAGCAAAAGCAAACCCAAAGACCACAAGTAGGCACGTTTTGAGTGAAACAAGCAAAAGAAACCTGATTTCTTCCAATGCTTTGCTTTAAAGTCTGTCACGTGACCTGGGATCTGGGTTTCATGAATGAACGTCTTCACTCCCTCCAGTTTATCTCTTCTCAATGTCGGAAACTCCTGCACCTCCCAATTGCTTGGTTTATTGGTTTTAAATTCTTAGATAAATCTGAGCAAGTGGGTCCCCGAGGAACTTCTGTGAACGACAGTGCATTCGCAGCAGAGTGTACTGTCAATAATGACTAACGGTCTTGATTGCTGCTGTAGTCTTTGATGCAGTACAATTACAGGAGATGTTGCCTCAGAGCAACAATAGTATATCTTAGTGTTATTCCTGGGATTAGATGTCTTACTGTTGCTCTGAGATGACGATATGAAACTAAATTCCCGATTGGAAAAGAAAGTTCTGCCAAACGTACTAAACTAAAATTTTCCTAAATTGCCCAAAGGTATGTGGAAGTAGGATACAATGATCTACCAATTTGAATCAATTTTTCATTCGACTTAGCTGTTCCTAGTCGTTTAGAAAAAGTTCGTTTCATTTAGAGAAAAACTACGTTAGTTCACTCAAAGAGAGCCAGGAAAAAAAAGCGTCTATTTTGTTAGAACAAAGTAAATTTCTTAATTTTCCTCGCCCTTTCGCCGGCGCCAATCGCCGGTTCTGCCCCAAATTGCTCCAAAAGACCGCTAAATGGACTTCTGCGCAAAAATCGGACGAACTTGCGCCAAAAGTGCAATTTTGCTATTAATGTTGCAGTTCCTTCTGCAAATTTGGCAGTTTTTGCAAATTATCATCAAGTTTATGCATTTGGAGTTTGTTTTTACTATTTTAATTTATTATGTGATTCTGTTCCTTTGACTTGAAAAATTTTATTTTGACATTATTTTCAACCATTCTTATCTTTTGTTTTCAGAAGAAGAGGACTTGTAAGTTCGCCTTCTTGCCATGCCCACTCGAAAATGTCAATCCAGTTGCATCCAAATTGATCTAAGCGAATGACATCTGTAAAAATTAATTTTGTTCACCAGTTTTTTAATCTTGTGTTTCAAAGGATTTTGGGACAGAAAATTGATCTTTAATTTTGGTTGGAGATACTTAAGATAGCGAAGGGGGAAAATCTAATGCTCTGGTAATTTTCAAGACACAGACAATTCAAGTTTCTCAGTTTCAGGCTTTTTTTTTTTTTTTACCATATTCTCACATGCAGTCTTTTTTTTTTCCTTCACATTTTTCCTATTTTTTTCACGTGTGTTTTGAAATTCCTTTTATTATTTCTCAAAATATTTTTTTTTTCATTGCAATTTTATTATACAGGGGTGATTGTGTTCCTGTATTTTACCGAATTTCCGGTATTTTCGGACGTATTTCCGGTATTTTTGTGTCCGAAAATACCGGAATTATGTTTATTTTTTTGTTATGCTTTTATCTCCCTACCTCCGCAATTTTTTTACATTATATAATACTCATCAAATATACCTGCAAGACCCTTAAGATGGGCAAAGAAATGTCAAGATAATTTGTATAACACCAGCTCAAAAGTAACTTTGTAACCCATTAAAAATTTAATCACATGTACACACAATATTTTGACTCAGAGCTATTTAATACTATGGCAAAGGTGCACTTAAGTAATAAGGGTCAAAGATTCCCCCCCCCCCGTCTCGCTTTGAAACTTTCAGGTATTTTTTGATGAACCAGAGCATTTTTTAAGGAATTTTTACTAGGCGACACAAGTTCATCATAAGAGTAAAAATTATTGAGAAGGTTATAGCCTTTTTCTCAACAAATGTATGCATAATCGTCGCCTCAAAGTGGAATTTCTGTAAGTACTGTTTGTTCTGTGGCGGCTGTATAGATCTTCTCATTTAAAAGGAAGCCGATATGAACCAAACTTTAAGAATAGTATTAACTCCGAAGTAAAGGGGGTCCGGGGGTTTCTCCCCCGGAAATTTTTCGAAATTTTTAGTCTTGAAAACGCATTTTAGACGATCTTTGGTAATGTTAGGATTGAAGAGGTTCGGTGTCACTCACCTGCCTCTCTAAGAATGCAGTTTTAGACGATCTTTTTGATGATGTTAGAGTGAGGGGAGATTTGAGGGCCCATATCAAAGGAAAATTTTCTTTATTTGTAATTCTAACTGACTTTCGTAATATTATGCGCTCCGGTGCGACTCCCTCCCCACGCCCGTTTTTTGAAATTGAAACGTTCAAAACGCAAACATTATGTCCAATAATGTTCAGAAGAGGGTGGTTCGGGGTTGTCAGGCGGATTTCTTTCTGCAATTATAGTGCTAAAAACGGAGTTCAATACGTTCTTTTTGTGATATGACGTGGAGGAGTAATTCAAGGGCCCGCCACAAGAAATTTTTCTAATTTGCATTCTTAAAGATGCATTCTACTTGTCTTTGATAATGGTAGGGGAGAAGAGGTTTGGAGCACTCCCTCGGAAATTGTAGCTCTAAAAAATAAAAGATGAAAAAACTAAAACCCGAACACGGCAAAAAAAAAAAACCTAAAAGATAAGAAACAAGGTAGGTGCTGTTTAATATCATCGTCCTATTGAGTAAAACCAGTAATTTGATAGGTTAGATACTCCTGTTTATTTAGTTCTATTGAAATCCTCTGCCACTTTCGCATTAATAACATTATAATTCAATTCAAATGCCGTTGTCGTGCGTTCTCAACTACAGTTCTACTATACCGCACGACTACGGTATTTGAATTGAATTATGTTATTAATGCGAAAGTGGCAGAGGATTTCAATAGAACTAAATAAACAGGAATATCTAACCTATCAAATTACTGGTTTTACTCAATAGGACGATGGTATTAAACAACACCTACCTTGTTTCTTATCTTTTAGGTTTTTTTTTTGAGCAATCACTATTGCTTATTGTTCTCACTTGACTGTTTTTGACGTTCCTTTGATTTTTCCCCCCGCCACCATCCGCACCATCACCGTCGACGGGCTCCTCACGATGCTGCTCCTATAGCGAAAGCCGTCTCCAGGTTGCATCCATGTCCTACACACACGCGCATACATACACATCTACACACACACGCACACACACACACACCTACACACACATACACAAACACATACACACACGCATACATACTTATGCCAGCACACAGACACAAACACACATGCCTACACACACATACACATAACCCGTACACACAAACACATACCCCACACACAAGCACACACGCACATACACACACTCGTGATTGCGAAAAACATAATTTGAATTCAAGATGTCAAAATTCAAATTAGTTTTTTTTTTTAATTTAGTTATTTTTTTTTTTTTTTTTTTTTTGCCGTAGTCGGTTTTCAGTTTTTTATTCTTTTATTTTATTTAAATATTTTCCGTTTTAATCTAAGATGGACAAAAAATAATAGCGTGAGTAATTTACGGTAAGCAATTTAGTTTGATATACAAGAACATCATTAACTTAAAACTTAAAAGGTAAACTTAATTTATTGCTATTACATGAAGCTGATAGAAAATTTAAACAATAAAAGATAGATTTAACTTAATAAGACTATAATAGTAATCAACACCAAACTTGTTTCTTACCCTTTGTTCCCTTAGTCGGGTTATTAATAAATTTATTTAAAACCCACTCTGAAAAAATCATTTAAATTCGAGTTTTGCAAGGTAAAATCAACTCCTCCTATTGCTGAAGTCGATTGATAGCGTACGTTACTTGAGCCATAATAACGAATCAATTGACACTTATTCATGAAAGTCGGATAAATAGTTTAGGTGCTACAATAGAACATACGCAAATACAAAGACTGCTATTTTTTTTAAAAAAGCAAATTATTAATGATTTTTTTTTTTTTTTTGCTCTATATTTGTCTTTTCTCCTGAGACACATAAAATTATGCTCTTTTCTTTCTTCCTTTCTTTTCTTTTTCTTTTCTTTTTTTTTTGTGTGTGTTTTTTCAATGTGTATTTGCCTGCCTTTTTGGATTTCCCTTAAGAAGGGGAATAGCATTGAGAGAATGATGCAGGGATCCCAATTTAGGGGTCCCGGGGGTTCCCCCAGAGGGAATTTTGAAAAAAAAAATCTAGTAAAATTCTGCAGTTTGAAGCCATATAAAGGAAGATTGGAATCGAAAATATTCGGGGGAAAATAGGCAAACAAAACTTTTTTTAAATTATGTACTCTTGCAAGTTGAGATAGTACACAGTAACATTTTTTTAGGGGTCGACACATCAATGAGGCAGTCGACAGAGAGATAGAGCGAGGGAGGAGAAAGTAAAATGCATTGTTACTTGCTCTCATGGACTTTCGATACAGTTAGTTTTTAATCACCTCTGCAACCCATCTACAAAGTGCTTTTAAAGAAATAGGGTACACACTTAGAAAATAGGTAGCAAGAGAGTAACATAGTGCCCATTTGAACAATTCATAATTTATACGCTTAGTAAGAAATAAAATTGAAGCATACTTCTTTTTATGAATATACTTTAATCCAATGTTAAAGCAACCCCCCCCCTCGCGCGCGCACACACACACACACACACACACACACACAAGGGAATAGAGTTTGATTCAATAATGAACGATGCTAAGAGTAAGAGTATAATTTTCATGAAACCTATTGTTCAGTGGCAAATCATGTAATTAATTGAGAAGTTCAAGAAATAAACTGCTAAAACTGGAGGTTATGTCCTAACTGGGTCCAAAAATGTGAAAGTTCTGTCTTTGGACCTATTGTCCGTCGGACATTGTGTCCGTTGGACGTTATGTCCGCTGGACGTTATGTCCGTCGGACGTTCTGTCCCTCGGATGTTTTGGAACTGGACGTTATGTCCATGGACGTTTTGGATCTGTACCTTATGTGATGTCCGGCATTCCATTGAAGCACACACTGAATTTAACATATTTTGGCACTCCTCCTTATCAACTCCAATTTGTTAGAAAATTTAAAATTCAAGGCTTGTAGCCACATTTTTGTAAATTTTCAAGCATTTGAAAATGAAATTGATTTTTTTTTTCAAGTATTTTCATTTTTTTAGGAACGACAACTCACACAACTTTTCGTGATAAGCAATAGGTAAGCATAACTAAATATTAAGCGTGATAAGCATAACTAAAATGTAAATCCGGGCCCTGGAAATGATAGTATAAATAACAAATGTCTCAAAAACATTTTTACAAATTAAAAGCGGTAATGGATAATTAAAGTAAAAGTTTTTGAAATAAGTAAATTTTCTTACGAACCAAACTTACCCTTAAAAATCCTTTGTTTGAATCATCAAAATGAGTTTCAATTTCATTATAACTTTAAAAGGATTTTTAATTACAGCTAAAACGTGTTACAAATGACTCCATCATTCTTCAGTCCTGTTGCCTCGAAACTGGAGAAAAAATAAATAGATTGCCAGTGCCTACAAGTTTCAACGCGCGAATCCCTTTTATTCAAAAAGCCATAAAAAAGGAAGTGGTAGGTGTGGTATAATCCTCTGTTACCCTAAAGCAAAAATTACTGAAAAGAATTCCAGGAAGCAACCCCGACCCTTCAGCCTTCGGCTTTTCTTTCGAAAAAATACCTCTCTCTTTGCATCTTTGAATGAAAAACAGCTGTTTTCGTTCCGCAAACTGCTTTTATTGCCGTCCCGTCCCACCAAGTAGTGTCCCTGCAGGGTCCTGTACCCTGTACACAGATAGACGTGAAATGGTTATCGGCTATCATCAATGAAAGAGCTAATGAGATGGGATGCTAATCGATTGCTTAATCTGGCGCCGAGTGCGTGGTGGGCCGGTCCTCAAGGGTAGAACAAGAAGGCTTTCGTCATGCACGAGTCGACGGTTTTTTTTTTTTTTTTTTAAGAAGGCAAGGGTCTTCCTAAGATTTTTACAAAGATTTGAAATCCGTTTACAAAAATGAGTGTACCAATTTTAGATTTTCCAGTTTCGCCCAGTGGTTTGATTTCGCATCTTCTAGGCGACAGATTTTTTTCACTAGGCGACATTGGTGTCGCGCAGTTCCTATGTTAAAAAATGCTCTGGAACTCACAATCACCCCTGATTATAACACATTATCAAATTGGGAGGCAAGGCACTTAGTATGCAGTCCTCGACATAAATACAGTTGTAGTCAGTAGTGACTCGGAATAGGAAATTATCAAATTATCATGCTGCGGCGCGAGTTTCATTGTTGAAACATGCGGGTTATTCGATCATCGGCTATTATTTATATGAGGATGAGTGCAAAACTTAATTCGGTTAAAATAAATAAACGCGTTATTACTACACTGTTTCAATTTTATTTTTAGTCTGAACATGTAGTTGCGACCTTTTCTTTGAGTGTTCGAGTGGCCACAAGATTGCGATATCGCTTGTTGTAGGCCAAAAGGTATGTCCAGGTCGAGATAAGATCCCTCCACAGGTATTGCTCCGCGCAGACGAAATAACTGATCAAAAACAGCTGATCTGGTTACAAACACGATTCTTGGGCTTGATCGTCGCGTTCGACAGTCGATAAGGGAGGCGCCCGCTCGTCGCCCGGACCCCCCGTCCTCACCGATTGGCGTTCGACAGACGTCACCCCCGCGATAAAAAACACTCCACATTCTGACACCGTTTGCTTTTTGTGTTTTGAAGTCACACTATCTGATCGTGGGAATGTTTTGTACCTTTCGAAAGGTCGTGTGTTGAGCTTTTCTTCGCTCGATAAAGGGATATTTACAGAGTTCGTGACGATGCTTTTTAGGAGTACCCAACTTAATAAAGGTCTTCGATGGCAATCTTTTTTGTTTACCTTGCGATGCTGCGAGTGGGGTTGCGCAATCAATGTTGGTTCGTTAAGATTTGGGAGAACTAATTAAGAGCATGCAAGGCATTTTGTGTTTATGAAGTTATAGTTGTCTTCTTTTTTCAATATTTCGTACACCCAGTTCAATACCGTCAGAAATGCAAATTTTTAATTCTTGATTTTCAGACTGTATTCAGTGCTATTATGTTAGAACTTCAAATGAAATATTGCCATTAGTGATTGACTGTGACCTAATGGACTTGTGGCAGTATTTCGTTGCTTAGTTCAACATATATTAGCATTATCTTACCATCATAAAATCAAGAATTAAAAATTTGCATTTATGGTGAATGGTGTAATTTATTGGGGGGGGGGGGGACTAAAACTGAACTTTTTCCTTGTTTACTGTTTTGCACTGGAATTTCAAAGTATACCCCTTCCTCATTTCTACAGGAGAACCTTATTTGAAAGGATTGTCAGTGGCGTAGAGAAAAACTTTTCGCGTGTAAATGGAGGTAAGGGCCCTTATAATCATTCGTGTACTTATACATGGTATCGGATCTTCCGTTTTTCCGGAATTCGGGGCAGAAATCATAAAACTGCCGCGTTGGCCCATCTTCCATTAAGTTTCTACGCAGGGTTTTGATGAGCAAAAAAGCATTGAGTGAATTTATAAAGTGAAAGTCTAACACAGAGACATTCTTTGTGCATAATGGTTAACGAGCGTTTAAGTTCGGAATCCATATTTGCCTTAAATTTCCCCGCAGACGTTAATGTTAAGTTTTTTTTTTCTTTTTTGAACTGTTCAAAATTGAACAGGGACCATTCCATAAAAAAGTCAACCCCTTGTCCCGCACGTGACGGTTCACATATTTCATTGTAAAGTAATAATTTTAAAGGATAATGTCAAATTTTTTTACGAAAGAAACCGCACATAAGTTTGTAATTTGTTAAGCAGAAAAAGTTTGCTCATTAATATTCTAAAGTATTATTTTTAATGAAATATTTGAGGCGTCACGTGCGGGACAAAATGACGGTTTTCCGTGGAATGGCTCGAAGGCTCTTCTTAAAAATGGAATATTTTTTTCAAATTGAGACGTATGATTAACGTGCTTCTGAATGTAAAAGTTCAAAGCTGTCCCAAAAGTTTGCACCTTATTTCGTTAAAATTGAAATGGATTTAAATCATAGGAAAGCTGTATAGTTTTCTTACTTTCATGCAGTGAACACTGTAATTAAAACATATGTACAGGCTTCAGATAGCTTGGCCAGAAGAACAACTTGCAGGGGTTCTCAAACTTTTCCGACTGAAGATATAGAATTTTCTTGCGGCACCCTAATCCATCTATATTATGTTAACAACTAATAAGTCTTTATTTTCATGGGTTTTCGCCTTCACCTGCGCAAGAATTGTGCACATTTGTGCAACATATACGGCGCGGGATCATATTCTTCTCCCAAATACTCTAGTGTTACATTATAATTACGCCAGAGTGTTAATAAGGCAAACCATGGTCCTATTGTACGACAACCTACTTTTCTAGGTTATCAAATTTCGGAGGAAAATGACGGCTCACAACGATATTTTTCTTTTTGAATTCGTCAACTACATATAAGGTAGGTGCGGGTATTAAGGCCTGTCGGCTAATAAGGCCTAAACAATAAAAATACAATTTAAAATGTTCGTATCCACCCAAGGATGCACTCGTAGGTAGCTAACACCTCATAGATGACGCTTCATGCTGGTCGCGACATGTTGCTCACTTGTTGCGACCATTGCGACGCTATTTGCGCGGAGCGGTTGTGCAACACGAATAATAAAAAAATCATCCAACTGAATGTTAAATACTTTTCTTAATATTACACTTTTAGATATAGTTTTGCGCTCCAGTTTTCTGTTGTCAATGCTTCTATCGATCTTTGATGTCTGAATTATATGTATAAACCAATCATCGTATTTTTGTGTACTTCTTTGTGCACGATGTCAGCTGCTAAAAAGGCCTACCAATTTTGATCGTAGGCCTTATTATACTCCTTTGCTTTTGCAACAATACTTGTCAGTTTTACATATTATTTTAAATCTTTCTCAGTATATTATGGATGTTTATAAGTAATTACGACTATTTACTAATTAGTTCAGTGTTATAGTTGTTCCCCAAGCAGACTTCTGAAAAGTTTTACCACATGGTTTACGGTTCTAGTTCGGACGATGAAAAAGACAATGTGCGGCTCGCGTTCCATTCAAGGGTGCAGCATTTCAGGAGCTTATGCCTACACCAAAGAAAATTATGGAAAAAAAAAAAAAAAAAAAAAACACCAATTTTTAGAAAAAAGCCATTAATTATCAGAGAACCCCAATCGTCAAAGGCTTTTTTGACAGAAACAAGAAAGAGAAGACAATAAAAAAAGACGTAAACCTCAGTGAAGGAAGTGATACTAAAGAAAACGATGTTATTTGGTGCTGCCACATACTTGTGAGAGGATAAGATGACTGACATGAGACTGTATCTAAATTTCGGCAAGTGGTATCATAAGAATGCGTCGGCATGACAGTCTATGACAGATAATTTTGAGTGCCCTGACGGTCGTTAAACAAAGAATTTTTTCGTCATTTTGAAGACTTTAAGCATGATTAATGCATATACATTACAATTGATCTCAATTATCAATGTTAGAAGCGTATTTTGATTATTTAAGAGCGTTAACGTTCTCAGACCTTATTATCCTACCATAGTATAATCAGGCCTAATGACAAGGTTTTAAAAAATGTTTTATTTCATGCTTGTTTTCTGCAAAACTGGTAATTTTTTGTTAGTTTCCTGTAGTAATCGATCTGTTTGTTTAATTAATACTACACTTTGTTGATTCGGATACATAGTTTTTATTTTATTTCAGATCTCCCTTAGGTAGGCCTTATTACCCGCACCTATACCTTAGTTTAGGTTTCAAGCATCCAACTTTTTTTAATCTGGTTAAAATTCTGGGAACCATGTAGAAGCAAAATTTACCGTAAAATAAGATCAGTTGGTTTTGACATCACTTTGCTGCAACAACTTTTGCCCCATTGTTGCACTGTTGCACGATCGTTAAATTGCTTGTTGATAGCGCTTTATCATCCGTTAAGCTTTTTGATGACGATGAAAGAGGATCTAGTGAGTTTTTGTTACAGTATGTCAAAAAATGGAGGATTTCCTTACTGGTCAACCGAGCATTACTTAACGTACTCACCTTACATATAATTGATATCACAGACACTTCGTGTCCCCCCCCCCTCACCTATTCCTATGGCACCCCAGGGTGCCGAGGCACGCAGTTTGAGAACCCCCGACTTATCGAAAGTATTAGTGATTTTTTTTTTTTTTTACATACATGACATTTGTAACGAAAACATATGTACAGGCTTCAGGAAACATATAAGGCACATTAGTATACAGTGGCCCTCGTTTCACACGGGGGTTACGTTCCACGGAAATGCCGTATAAATCGAAACCGCGTAAATTGAGACCTAATACTAGTGTTAAAATAGGGATTTGGTTCCGTAGATAACAAAATACTTCATTCTAGTGATCACTAATTGTATAATAAGTTTAATGTGTACTTATATCGACTTTTATGCATAACATGCATAAAGAAAACATGAATTTCGAGTTCTGTTTATAAAACGGAGCTGGCTATGATAGCCTTTTGGCAGTCATTAAGAATTTTTCTCTGTAATTCTTTTATGATCACTTGCGTCATTTCCATGATAGAATCTTCCTTCACTAACAAATCAGAAAGATCATTTCTATTGCCTAGGAATGGCTCAAAATTTTCAATGTGAACGTTGTTGGTCGTGCGTCAACGACGTTGGTATAATCGTTGGTTTTGGCCTTCTTTGTCACCCCTAAAAGCTCTTCTTCCAGTGAGTTCTGAACTGTGTGAGTTTAGTAACTTTACTTCTGGAAAGAGCAGGTCAACCATTACTAGGCATTTAAAAAAGTTGAATGAAAGTCGGTCCAATAAACTTGAATACAACGTAACTTATGCAGTTAAGCAACTACAAGAGGTCTGTCTCAAGCAGGGTTGCCAGACGTCCCGGATTTCAAGGGACAGTCCCGTATTTTGAAAAATCGTCCCGCGTCCCGGGGAGCTTCCGTACGGGACGGCTGAAGTCCCGTATTCTAGCTAATAACAGTATTTTATTAAACGAGACATTATTATAGGGGGAAAAAATAAAGTAAAATGTGATATACAGAGCAATAAGAAAATCATATGGCAGTCAATGCAAAAATTATTTTCGTTTTAATTTGTTTTTACTTTCTTCTATATCAAATATATAGAAGAAAGTATTAGATTCGTGCAAATTTTCGAATTTCGAAGGATTCGAACGTTTTGAGGTGTGCTGAGTCCATTTCGACCATTTTTGGAAAATGTCTGTCTGTCTGTGTGTATGTCACGTATGTGTGTGACAAGTTTTTTGTGGCCGCTCTACAGCAAAAACTACCGCATGAAATCGAACGAAATTTGGTGCACATATGTGCCCCTATGTGAACTTGTGCCCATTGGTTTTTGGCGCGAATTCCTCCAAGGGGAGTGAAGCAATGGGACATTTCTTGAGTTATGCGTTTCTGCTATTCCCCAGGAAGTAACTGTCGGAATCGAACAAAATTTGGTCCATATGTTGCCACTAACAGATACAGGTGCTGATTCAGTTTTGGTGTCAATAGCTCAAACGGGGGTTGAGCTACAGAACGTTTCTTTGTCGCCAATTGTGACTACTGTATTTCAAGAAATAATGAACGAAATCAAACAAAAATTTATCGACAAGTAGCTCTTAAAGGGTTCAAGAGCTGATTTTATTTTGGCGTCAAGAGCTGAAAAGGGGGTGGTGCAATCGATCGTTCTTTCTTTTTCATTGCGAAAGCTATATTTCATAAAAGTAATGCTACGTTTTGGATGAAATTTGGAACAAATGTGAACCTATATGAAAAGAAGCGTTGGTTCAATTTTGGCACCAATCACTCCAAGAGGTGCTGATTTTTCCTTACTTTTTTTTTCGCCAATGAAAATAGCTTTATTAATGCAACAGTAAGAAAGACAAATCGAATAGACTGTCGTCTGCGTCTCAATGATTTAAAATTTTTGACTGTTGCCATCTAATGTTTGTTAACAAATAAAATATTTATAATTAATTCAAGCATGGCTTTTAAAATAGGTCCTCAAGTTTTTTGTGTGCGCAATTTTATTTTTTTCTGGAAATATTGCTTTCTCCTCAAGCATGGGGAGGGGCCAGAATCCTTTAGAAATAAGAAGAAAGTTTCGTGATGGCCACAACATACTAGTTTTGGCGGCAGACCATGAGGAGCCGAATGATTGCTTCCTCTTGGCGCATTGACTAATGTAAATAAAATATATTTCTGCGCATGCGTCGTCAATCGCAATGAAAAGGATTTTTATAATTTGATCGGCGACATTTTGTAAGGTTTAAATGCTTTGTTACGATTGAATTTTTCAGATTTATCATGAAGAGACGTTCTAGGTCGGAAAGCACCCCTTAAAAATACACCATATATCCCCCCCCTTCACTCCTAGAAGCCTGTCCCGTATTTACTGTTCTTAAACCTGGCAACCCTGGTCTCAAGGTACACCAGCATCATGTACCATGGACCAAATTATATAAAATTTGTGAAAAACATACAAAAATAAAAAAAAATATTTTTTTTTTTATAATTCGAAAGATGTTTTTACTTATGCAAAAAGGCTTGAAGTTAAGTTTTTATAACTAAAAACCATAAAAATCACACACATTCTTTTTTTGAAAACCAAAAAGTTTTAGAAGTGGTTCAAGGTACAATAGTCTCCCCTAAGGAGCATATTGACGACTTGAAATCATATAGCAAAGTGGGGTCGGAAATGATTTCTCGATCCGGAAAAGTTTGAGCTATGCCGGGAGTATTCCAGACTGTTTGGAATTCCATGCGCCGATGATATGAGGTGTGCATTAAGTCGATGGAAAAAACTTCGGACACTCACTTTGACCCACGCAGCTTTTGCTTTTTTACATGTATTATCAAAATAAATTTTCGCTGGTGGCTTCTTTTTTATGGTGCTTCTGTGCACATCACCGCTTCAGGGAAGCATTTCCAGCCCTGCATTGCCGTATGATTTCTATTCGTCACGATGAACCATACATCTCTTTAGAGTTTTGAAACAGTTAACTGAAACACCTTGTATTTATATTTTCTTTTTACTTCCTTTTACAAAAAAGGAAGTATTGTAATCGCGAAAATATTTTCTCTCAAAAATCGGTCTTAATTTCCATTTTTCTCACCCCCGAATGAATGTTGAGTTTTATTTATTTATTTTTTTTTTTCGACCCGACCACACGTAGATATATGCCTAGGAACGTACAGATACCCGAAATATTCATTTTGACTACCCCGAGTTAATTACAACGAATTTTCTCGTGACGTCCGTATGCACGTACGTGTGTATGTGCGTACGTATCTCGCATAACTCAAAAACGGTATGTCCTAGAAAGTTGAAAATTGGTACGTAGACTTTTAGTGGAATCTAGTTGTGCACCTTCCCTTTTGGTTGCATTCGGATGTTCCTAAAGGGGTCTTTCCCCTTTTTGGGAGGAAATCGTAGTTAATTTCGATGTAAACTCAAGTTGTGTTATAATTTGTCGGACACTTGGCGATATATCGCCCATCTTTTGGTCGCCACGTTTTGTCGCCAACTTGGCGACAAATTTGGCGATTTTTTTTTTAAATTTGGTTTTAATTTGGTCATTGTTGGTGATACTTAGAGAGTAAACAATTGAATCACACTAAAATTGCCAACAATGGAGAAATGACATTAAATTGGAGTAAAAAGAAGTCATGTGATGCACACATCAGCTCGTTTTTTTATGTCTTCACCAATCGCAAATTTTGCGCACTAAGTGATTCAAAAATAAAAATTTTGTTTTCTTCTCGCCAACCTAATTAATGCACACATACCTGCATCTAATGAGAAGACACTATAAGGCATCATCTTAAAAAAAAAAAAAAAGCAATATGCAATACCAAATTTTCCAAATCGTCAGACAAAATTTTACGAGTAAGGAAATGTTATGGAAAGTCACAGTGTCCCCCTGTACCCATCGGATTTTTTTTTCGGGGGGGGGGGGGGGGACCCATATGATGTCCCATAACATTAATTTTAAATGTTTTTTTGGATTACTTCAGGCTAATCAATCTACTTTTAAGCACATAAATATTATGCGCTGATATACTTTGAATGTGGAAGTAAAATATCTTTAACATTTCCAAGCCAATGAATTACTAAAACCTACAAAATTTCACTGAGATGCTATAAAATGAGATGTTTTAATTAGGAATATTGTCATAATGATTATAAGACGAGGACAAGGTTGTTAAACAAACCCAACCTCATTTGAGTTTTTATAAATTAATTTATATTTTAACTATAAAATATTTTGCAATGAAGAAAATCATAACTTCACAACATATAAGTTTTATTGAAGAATTCAGAAATTGCTTCTTTGCTAATTACGAAGAAATTGCTTACCTATTCTTAAAGACATGATACAGTTGAGATAACATTTTGATACTACATGCTGTTTCCATAAATATTATGGTTTTGGCAAGAAACTACTATTTTATTTCTTTCATTTTGCATTTTTTATAAGCTGAAGAAGAAACCTATCATTTTACAAATAGCTTCTTGTGACCCCTTCAAGGTACGTCAAAAAAGCATTTTTTTTTTAGATTTTAATTATTGATTCCGTCAAAGAAGAACTAATGGAGGCATTGCGATTTCCCGTTCCCTCGAATTCGAAACCAGTGAGTTAAATGTATTTTGCTTGTCTGGCTTCTGACACCAGATATACTTCTTTAGCAAGCAAAAACGTTTTTATTCAAATATCTTTTGTATGCTTTGTGTTCTTTTTAAACAACTGTAAGAAAAGTTTCTTTATTTTATGGAGAAATCAACAAAAAAAAAAAAAAATGAAATAGTTAAAAACTAATTTGTCTTTTTTGGGGGGGATTGTGGGGGGGGGGGGTATCCCCCCTCGAAGCCTCTGCTGGTTGCTGTGTGTCTTTCATTATTTATAAACTTGAACTGGTTTTGTAGTTCGGTTAATAGATAGATAGAGAGAGAAAGTACTGAGAACAGGAAAGAGCACTATTTTATTTTTCCTGGAAATTTTATAGAGTGGGCATTTAATTAAAATAAAAAACTGTATAATAACGCTAAACTGATACTAAATTAAAAAACAATTTACATAAATATTGAAGGGGGGGTGGAGGGTAGTTGAAGTTTTGCTGAGTTTGCTTTCATTTCACGTATCAGAGAGTTCCTTCAAAAAAAATTCTAGCCTCTCCCAGGAAAAAATCCTGAGTGTGCCGCTGCCTCTAAGATGGTCACAACAGACTATAAGCTCGATGCATAGTTTCTCTATTTTCAGACAATGGTCATAATCATAGAAATTTTCAAACGGCGAATATAAAATCAGCCGAATCTGAACATAACTCTCATCAGATTAGAAACAATGAGCAATTCTTCATTCAGAAACCAAATAAATAAATAAACAAGCAAGTAATATCAAGTCGTTTCAATAAATACATGTGTTTGAATTTTTAAATTAATGCTTTATACGGGTTTTTGTTCTTCTTTTTTCCTATCGTGAATACGAACCCCATATACATTATAGAAGATAGCATTTCAATAGCACACTCAGAAGTTGGAAACGTCACAGAGAGATGGCGCTCCCTACCCGAGTGTTTGCAATTGTCATTTTAAAGAAAGCTGTCTTTAATTTTTTTTCGGTGACGAAACAGACAAGAACGTCTCCCCGTCCCCCTCCCTCTCAATTTCCTCTCCAAAGTTTTTTTTTTTTTTTTTTTTGTTTCATATGCACGAAATAAAAGTAAATTATTGTTAGAAATTTAATGAGCAGAATTGCTTTACTTTCGGTTTCGGTATTGTGCAACGAACAGCCAAAATTTCGGTTTGATACGAGTTATGTTATGCCCATTTAATTACTTCTTCAGGGATGCCCACTGGAGTGTCATGGCGCAAACTGCGTCATTGTAATTTTTATGGGGGTGGCGGTGGGGGACTTAGATGTATTTTTCTCATTTTTAGGGTGGGGGGCTCTTGTTTTGCGGGGTCTTTGAAAAATTTGGGAAGGGGTGCGCCCTTAGAGAGGGGCACCACCGCTCACTTATCACAAGGATGCCCACGAAAGGAGAAAGGGGACACACTACGTCACTAAAACACGGGGGGGGGGGGGGTTGAGATTTTTTGTTTATTCTCTCTTTTTTTTTTTGAGATGACTTGTTCTTTTGTCTACTTCTCTGAAATAGTGGTGAGCGACGATAGGTTCTACATATGGAAAGACTATTAGGAACCCACCCCCTCAAAATGCAAATTCTGACTGCGCTAGTATTCCGTAGAGTTTGCCACCTGTGTTTACCTTTGGTGCAGAAATAAAAAAAAATCGATATGTTTGGAAGTTTAGAATACAGAAAAGTCTTCTATGAAAATCTTTGTGTATCAAATACCATATTTTGACATGATCCGAAGTTGATATTATTGCATAAGGAACATATCGTCGCCTCAGAGCAACAGTAAGATACCTTAGTGTTATTTTTGGGATTAGATATTTTACTGTTGCTCTGAAGCGACGATATACATTCATGAACATAGCCACGTTGTTTTATTTACACAGCTTATATGTTAAATTACATGTTAAAATGGAAAAAATTAACATAAAGGAGCTACTATTAAAATTATTTTAAAATACGTAACAGGCTCCCAAATAAGCACTCAAACAATTCTTTTATTTAACTAAGGCGCATTACAAAGCTTACAAAATAAGTTTAAATGTAGTAACATACCAAAGGTAACTCCTTAAAAAAGATTGCAAGTTCTGGATCTAAGATGTTTATAGCACCACACACATAAACTTTTTTTTTTTTTTTGAATTTAAATTTTCAAACCACATTTCTTTGATATCCTATAGCAATATCTGTCGCAATAAACTTTTATCAGATTGAAGAATCCGTTGTAAGATTTGCAATATTTTCCATATTGTGTAATACTTTTTTTTCGTACCAAACTCGTAAAAACGCGTATTGGTTTCAAGTTCGCTATCGACATACTCAACGCAAATTACACCGAAAAACAATCCAAACCACACCCACTTATTTGTAAATACAGTAAAACCTGCTTATGACGATACTGTTGGGATCTAAAAAAAAATGTTATAGACTGGTTATTGTTATAGACAGTTTGATTGGTAATGGGTCAAAACTTCGCTGCCGAAACTTAGCTGGACAATACTTCGTGGCCAAAACTTCGAGTGGACAAAACTTCGCGTAGTCACAACTTCGCGTGGACAAAACTTCGCGCTGTCAAAACTTCGCGCGGTCAAAACTTCGCCTGGACAAAGCTTCGCGCATTCAAAATTTCGTGCATATAGAACTTTGCACAAACAACTTCGTGCGTGTATTACTTTACGCGTCTAAAATAAAACTTCTTAAAAATGAATTATTTTGGCTTTAATGTGAAAAAAATCTTTAAATTACATGTACAATCGACGTTCGTTATAACGACCACACATTATAAAGACCATTCCATTATAAGGACTAGTGGTAAAAGTCCCAACTTTATTCCTACATAATCGACGTTAATTTGCTTTCGGTAGAACGACCGTTCTGTACTGCTTAATTCAATATAGCGACCGAATCCAGAGGTAACTAATTGCGGTATTTTTCCTCGTAGAGCATTTTTGCAACCTGAAATGACCTGAAATTTCGCATCATTCAATTTCTCGCTCGAATGGAGAGGCGAGCGAATTATGAGTAACACCGCGGAAAGCAAGTTGAAAGGGAAAGGGAAGGGGGATCGCTTCTGAATTTTGCTGAAAAATTTCGAAAAACTAGTTTTAAAATAGGATTAGGAATAAATGATGAAAAAAATTAAAATGAAATACAAAATTTTTTCGCCAAAAATTTTTCAGTTAGTTAGTTATAAAACATTAAATTGTTATTATGAAACCAATTAATCGATTTTTTCAAAAAGTGATCAATTAATTTTGATTTAATATTCAAATTTATTACTTCATTTTCTTGCTATACTTAAATTCATTTAGGATTTACACAATTAACTTGCAATCAAGTAATTCATTATGAAAAATTATTTTTTTATGTAGTGTGTGTCCAATGTGTTCCTGGAAATCATTAAACAATCCCCCCCCCCCCAAAAAAACACATTTTTACTTGTTTGCTAAGTTTATGTGATATGTTTACGGAAGTTCATTTTTATGAATGCGCGAAGTTCTGGATAGGCGAAGTCTTAACACGCGAAGCAATGAATCGGCGAAATTTTGTCCACGCGAAGATTTGACCACTCGAAGTTTTGTCCACGCGAATTTTGACCGCGCGAAGTTTTGATCACGCGATGTTTTGATCGCGCGAAGTAATGGATCGGCGAAGTTTTGACCCCAAACCAGTTTGATTATTTATCCTGACATTTTGCTGGGACCAATGGAAATATCGCTATTGACAGGTTTATTGTTAGACAGTATTGTTATACACAGGTTTCACTGTATATTAAATTCTGAAAACCAAGGGTGGAGGGTCAATTGCCTCCTCGTGTCCCCTAAATGACAGGTCTGACTGATTCCTGCCTGGTCTGGCAAATATAATTAGCAATTTGTAATTTTTTTACTGAATTTATAAATTAATTATAAACTATCATATTTTATTTATTATCATAGGTGCATTTTACTGTTGTATAATTTCAAGATTTCCTCTCTGTTTTCAGTGATAAGAACTTGGTAAAATTTTAGTAAGCCAGTCAGCGGCATTGACGTGATCACGTTGCTTCCGCGCCTTGAGTCCCGAGTTCGAATCCCGACAAGGACATGGATGTTTGAATGGTCCGTACTTCTTCTGATCATGTCCTGGCGGTTTGTACAATATTTAAAGCTATAGATTATCCAGTGATCCGTAGGGACACATCGTTTTCGACAAGATAAGCCTGAAAACGTATAAGAGGTTAAAATTTTATATTATAATCCCGTTTACACAAACAAAAAAGCAGATACTACACTGAAAAAAAAAAGTGCTAGTTTACTAGAAGATCTGTAGAAAACTGGGCTTCCATAAAGGGTGCTAATAACGATGTAGTTCCTTCTTAAGTAGGCGTTACATATGAAGAAATTGCATCGTTGTAATGTTACTTAGGCCTCCTTCACACGAAACAACCTAGTTGAATCAACTTTTTAACGGGCGGTTATTAGGATGTGTAACCAGGTAGAAAAGTGACTGAATCACCTGGCATTCTTCAGACGACAGTCAACTCGTCCGGTACACCAGGCACATGTACCGTCATTCTCATTCCGACCAGTTCATCCAACTAAAAGGACATTGCCAATCGGTCGCTCTACACGCGAATACACTATAGTTGAGTCGATTCGGTTCAGTTATAACAGCGTTTTAGGAGCAGCTGGTCGCTGCTCCAATCAATTAGGCTTAGTTTAGTGGTGTGGGACATGAAATTATTATTATTATTATTATTATTATTATTATTATTATTATTATTTGTACCCTTTTCTTTTGAGAAGAAAAGCCGATTGAACTTAGTTGCCTCATGTGAACACAAACGAAAAACGTCATTCAATTAGTTGACAGGCAACTTTTTTGAAAAGTTGATTCAACTAACCACTTCGTGCCTTACGAAGCTGTATCATTACTAGAAACCTTGATGAAATAGCACTTTCTTCGAGATTTTTTAGTTAATGGACTGTTTTTTAAACTCTGTATGACGACGCAATAAGAAAATTCCCTTTGAACCTGCTCGGTTAACGGGTACAATTTGCGACAATTCAGAGGTGGTATTGATCAATTGAACCGTTTATTTTAAAAATCAGTCAAGTGACAAATTCTAAAATTTTGAAAAAGCGAATTTTATTTCGTATTAAAACTTTCTACAAGGATTACAATGTTTTCAACTAAAAGGGATAAATATTTATGTATTTCTTTCAATAAACAACGTTATAATCATCATTGAATAATTTAATATGGTGATATAGACGTTTTCCTAAAGTAAGCAATTTTGTCACTTGACTGATCTTTGAAATAAACGATTCAATTACAGGTTGTAGTGTGAACGATTGCTATAGGAAATCCCTATTCTCGGCAATGTGCGCCGTGTCGCTGCACTTCATGTGTAAAAGCCTTCTATAAGGTGCCAGAAGGTTGAAAAGGATGAACCTCGTAATATTTATCGAATCAGAGACGGCAATTGGGGTTTATAAGTGCGGGAACAAGAAATTTTTGGACGCTGAAGACTTTACTTATGGCTATCTTTGGGTGATTTAAGGGGGGGGGGGGAGAGGCTTCGGAAACTTTCCCTCAAAAATTTTTCGAAAATGAAGTATCAAAAGAAACGTCTTTGGTGATGTAAAGGTAACTTCCCGAAAATAATCCCGAAACTGATGTCTTAAAAAAGCAAATTTAAGACAAGGCATTCTGGGGTTCTCTCCCGAAAATTTTGCAGTGTTGAATCGTTTTAAAATCGCTATTTCAGGGTATCTTTGAATGATTCAGAAATCTTTTGGAACTAATAAAGCCCTAAAATATCAAGAAAAGCAGTAAAATAGACTTCTTTTGATGACTTCAAAGCAAAATGCGGAGAACTACTCCCAAATTTGTTTTTTAATTGGAAGTTTAAAAACGCATTTTTATTGATGTTAGGGAGAAGCGGGTTCGCTTCCTAAAAAAAATTAAAATCTAAAAATAACACAAATTTAGGCTTTCTTTGAAAATACAAGAAGGAGGGAGCGTTTTTATGAGTTCTCCTCCGGAAATTAAAAAAAAAAAAAAAAAGAAAAGAAAAAAGAAAAAAAAACTGTCTAAAAAAATGCAGAAAGGCTAATAAATGCAGTTTTAAGCTATCGTTGAGTGATATCACTAGAAATTTTTTCAAATTAAAATCTTAAAAACGCTCAGGTGCTCTTCAATGATGAAAAAAGTGCGGGGGTGATTACCCCGCCCCCGAATCGACGCCACTGTATCGAATTATTATAGCGTTTCACGCACGGCATATTATTAATATTCAAACAATATTTTTTTAAAAAATATTTACCATGCATTCAGTTTTAATTGAAGATTTGTTTTTTTTCTTTTTGAGCAACTACAATTTTTTTTCTTTTTTTTCCAAAAGAACGGAGACGAGGTGTTTTATGAACTCACATTCTCGAAGAGTAGCGGCACTTTGCAGGCTATTTCTGAATCGAAAGATTTGTTTTTGCTTCATGCAGGAATCTGTCAAATTCAAAGTAGAAAAATAGCTTAGAATGTAGCAGAAAAGAAAAGTAAGAACAAAAAAGATGCTTAAATCTATGTAGGAGTCCTCAGTGGCTGAGAGTTCAAAAGCACTTACTTTAGCAGCTGCCTGCGCCTCAGTTATGCATTCCATTTTCAAGCTTTTAAACTTACGATTTACTCGTAATATTTAAATTTATTTTTTTGTTTTCAGCCATTCTCTGGGTAGGATTTACAATAAGTGTTGCGACTAATTTAATGCTGGTTTACCTTGCGGACTAATTTGGGTTTTTTGAATCTGCGTCGCAGAGTGCTGAAAAAACGAAATTGGTCTGGCATAGCTCAATTTTTTAGCTTTCTGGAAGACATTACAAAGGCGATTTATGCTAAGGCTATTGAATCGACTAACCGTCAAATTCGTAAACTTATGTTTACTAATAATAAAGCTCAAAGTCTCTCTGTCTGGATCTCTGTGACGCGGACAGCGCCTAAACTGTTCGGCCGATTTTCATGAAATTTGACACAAAGTTAGTTTGTAGCATGGGGGTGTGCACCTCGAATCGATTTTTCAAAAATTCGATTTTGTTCATTTTCTATTCCAGTATTAAGAACATTTTACCGAGCAAATTATCATAACGTGGGCGAGTAAATTACTAAACTATCATAACGTGAAACCGTAACATGGGTAAGCAAATGAATATAGCAAATTGGCGAGAAATTCATCATCCATCATTTGTAAATATACAGACGAACCAAATGAACTTTTAATTTTCTACTACGGGGAAAACCGTACGGGTACCTCTAGTTAAAAATAAAGGAGTGTTTCTAGATGTCAAATCGATCCAGAAAATAAAATCTTTTTGGCTGGTTCCTGAACTCAAAGTACTTTTAAATCTAACTGTCAGCTGCACCTGTGTTGAAATCTCTACTCAATATTTGTGTACTCGAAAAAACGTCGCGGCGTGGTAGGCGAATGTGAGGTTGTGATTTTTTCTCGAGTTTGTGAGTTAGGTTTTGGTAAAGGGGTTTTTCTTTTATTTCCAATTACGTTTCTCCTAGCTATGCATGTTGCTCGTGCATGGTTTTTGTTTTTATTTTTCTAAGAGGAACTTGTTTATATGGGGCCAAAAAGGAAGGCTAGCCCTAATAAGGAGGTGATTGTTAATGGTAAAGAGAAAATTACCAAGCGAAATGAATTTATATATGAAGCTAGTATGTCTAGGAAAGAAAAAATTAAAGCTGCCATGACAAATGGAGCAGATAAAATTAAAATAGTTATTTTCGGTGTAAACAAGGAGATACCAAAGAACAAAGGGATGAAGTTCCACAAAGAAATAGAAAACTTAATCTCAAAAGAAGATGAAGTATATTTTACCAGGAACGGCAACATAATTGTGAGTACCAAAAACGAAGACACCATGAAAAAGGTGAGTGAAACTAAAACTTTTCTGGATATTGAAGTCGGAACAAGACTATTAGAAGATGCCATAAGCACAAAGTATATACTAAGAAATGTAGATGAAGATTTGACCGTAAAATTCATTGCAAACAAACTTGAGGAAAGGGGAGTTTACGTAACGCAGGTGATAAGATTTAAGAAAAAAGAGACTGAGGTACCAATCCCGATTGTTTTGATAAAAGAGTTGGGAATCACAAATAGAACAGAATTTAAAATAGGATGCATTAACTTCCGAGCTAATAAATACATAGAAAAACCTTTGATTTGCAAAAAATGCAAAAAAATAGGTCACCCAGCAAAGTATTGCAAGGGAGAAGTTAGATGCTCAGATTGTGGAATGACACATGAAAATTGTGGAAAAATAACAGCTTGCTTTAGATGCAATGGTAGTCACAGTGCAGAGGATAAAAGTTGCCCTGTTCTAAAGAATTATACAAACAATAAAGACAGGAAAGAACAAGAAAAAAATAAAACATATGCAAAAGTGGCTAGTGAAAATAAAGTCGAAAATGAAAACAAAGACCTAATCATTAAGCAGCTAAAAAAAGAATTAGGAGAGAAAGATGAAGAAATAAAAATGCTGAAACAGGAAATAGACAAAATTAAAATCGAATTACAAATATTGAGGTACAATAACACCTATAATGACAAAGCTGAAAATAGTAATTTTAATACAGTAGAAGTTCAGCTGATTAAGCAATATAGAGAGATGAGGAAGGAAAATCCAAAAATCAATTTAATCCCAAGTGCAGAGAATCTTCTACCTGAAGCTGAACTGTTGGGGGGTCTTCCAATAGATGGAGACCCGATGGAAAGTGACCAAGAGGAATACAAGTCCCTTTAGGGGGTTGTTCTTTTTCTTTTTTTTTTCATGTTCAGGGACTGTTTACTTTTATCTTGGAATTGCCGCAGCTTGGCTAAGAATCTTATTTACTTAAAAAATTTAATTTCATGGTTATCTCCTTTTGTTATTTGTCTCCAGGAGACCTGGTGCACAAAGAATAAAATCCCCACTATTAGTGGCTATCATAATTTTAGTTATGAAAGGCCACCTCCCTGCAAAGGGGGTGGACTTTGTATATATGTTAAAAAAGATATTCCTGTCACTGAAGAAGTAATAGACATTACCAATTCCAATTTTGAAATTAATAGTGTGACTATTTTTTACAATAGCAAGTATTATCAAATTATTAACTGTTACAGACCACCAGGTAAATTCAATGAAGACGACTTAAACGTTTTAAAAAAGATCCAAAAGGGAAATAATCAAATTTTTACAGGAGATTTTAACGCTAGAAATAAAATAACAGGAGACAAAAAAACATACAATAGCTCAATTAAATTCTATGACTGGATCCAAGAAAAAAATATCTGCATAATCAATAAAAATATTCCAACCCGTATCAACAAACAAAAAGATGAGGGAATATTAGACCTAACAATAGTCAGTTCTGAGCTAATTACAGAAATGGATTGGCATAGAAGCGATGAAAACGGCGAAAGCGATCACTACCCCACTATAATCAGGATTGCTGAAAAAAAAACACACACTAAAATTAAAAGGTATGTAAATTGGGACAAATTCAAAGATAATATGGATAAAATCATTCCTAATATAAATTTCAAGATTCTTAATTGCAATACATTTAATCAAGTGACAGAAATTATTACATCAAATATAGATAACGTAACAAAAATAGTGAAATATAGTAACAACAACTCAAACAGCAACTGGTGGAACTTAGAATGCTCAAAAAAGAAAAAACAGAAGAACCAAGCAAAAAACAAAGCCTACAGAACTCAAATGATAACTGATTGGATGGATTACAAAAGAAAACTAGCTCTTTTTAGGAAAAGCATAATAGAAGCAAAAAGAAAATATTGGGAAAACATAAATTTTAACATAAAACAACCTAAAGACATATATAGATCAGTAAATAAATTAAAAAATATCATAAACAAATCACCAAGTCCCAGCCAAGTCCTTATCAAGGAGGGAATTAAGTATTTTGAAGATAACGAACAGGCTGAAATGTTTGTGGAATACTTTAGCAAGAAAGACAAAACAGATAAAGAGTACACATACTGGAAATTAATAATAGAGGAAGTGTTCAATCTTTTACAATGAAAGAACTTTTGTCTGAGATCAATAGTTTAAAAAATACGGCAGCAGGATCAGATGGAATAACAAACAATATTATAAGAATGTTACCAGAAAAAACCAAGGAGCTATGCTTAAGACTTTTTAATTACAGCATACATACTGGTAATATGCCAAGTAACTGGAAGACATCAATGATTATTCCAATTTGCAAATCAGGAAAAAACCCACAGAATTTGGAGAGTTATCGACCAGTTGCATTAACACAATGTTTGTGTAAACTTATGGAAAAATTGATACTTAAAAGACTCACATGGTGGGAGGAGAAGAACCAGATTTTCCCAGAATTTTTACATGGTTTCAGAAAAGGGAAAAGGGCAGAAAACTGCATAGTACAAATCATAAATACACTAAAAAGGCTAAGAAAAGAAAAAAACTTTATCTTCCTCATCTCATTAGATTTGAAGGGTGCTTATGATAACATAAAATCAGATATACTGTTAAGAAAATTAAACAATTTAAAAATGGATCATAAATATATTAAATGGATAAAAGAATGGTTGACTAATAGAAAAATAATGATTAGATGGAGAAACAAGATGTCTAAAGAAAGAAGTATTGAGTATGGACTACCTCAAGGTTCCATATTATCACCATTCCTTTTCAATTGTTTCATGTCAGACCTGGTAGGTAATAATGAAAGTAACAAACTATTTGTATACGCAGATGACATTTCATGTGTTGTATTCGACAAAAGTAGAGATGCAGCCATTAGGGCTATCAAGAATTTTATAGAAAAAATTGAAGAATGGTCGGACAACAACAAAATGATATTTTCGGCTGAAAAGAGTAGCATACAAAATTTGACAGCGACTAGAAACAAATTCACTGAAAACATAAAGATAAACGGGAGGGACATTCCATGGAATACTCAGAACAAACTTCTTGGAGTGTACATTGACTATAATTTGTCCTGGAACAAACACACACAAGTAATTGAAAGGAAAATCAACAAGACTGCAAATGTCATTAAATTTTTGGGAAGTAGGACTGGTTTCTGTAATGATAACTTACTCAAAATTATCAAGCAAGTTATACTCCCACAAATTGACTATGGCAACCTGAGCAGAATCAAAGATACAAAATATAATAAGAATAAAATGGATGTCATTACAAATAAAGTCATAAGGAATGCTCTGAAATTAAACAATTTTGCCCCAAATGAAGTTATTAGACATTTTACAAATATTGACACATATGAATGAAGACTAAATTGGAAAGCCACTAAGGGGGTCTTAAAGAAAATGTATCAAGATAATTCTTCAGAAAATATTAACTTGATTAATTCAATGGAACTGGATGAAAACATAGTAGATTTTTGTAACAACTTTATGACAAATTACAATACAAAGATATGGAAGGATACAAATTATGAAGAATACCCACCATGGCATTGCAGAAAACTGAAAATCATAACAGATGAAAGAAAATTTCAACAGACACAAATAAAAGAAGAAATTAAGCAGGACTTCCTAAAGTTTCTTACAGAAAATAAAGACAAAGAAATATGGGCTACTGATGGTTCCAAAAATGAAACATATGTAGGCTTTGGACTGTTAAACCAAGACAAATCTATTAAGAGAAAAATCAGAATCCCTAACTTCTGTTCCATTTTTACAGCAGAGCTTTCGGCTCTATATTATGCTGCTAAATATCTCATAGAAGCTGATATGCCAACAATTATCCTCACTGATAGTCTTAGTGCAATCAACGCCATCAGAAGTGAAAACAAAAATCAAGACCCACTTGTAAAAATTACCAGATATTATTTGGAGAAGTTATCCAGCAAAAATTATATTTATTTAGTATGGTCCCCCAGTCATTCAAACATTGAATTAAATGAGGATGCTGATGCTCTTGCAAAGGAAGCAGCATGTGGCTCAAACATTCCAAGCTTAAATATCACTACATGGAAAGACTGTAATAATTATCTGTTGAAAATGAAACATGAGGAGCAATTGAAAAATTGGGAAAAATCCAAATACTTTGAAAAATTTAAATTTAGAAAAATCCCCTCAAACAAAGGAAGTTACAAAGTCCAAAATAGAAGGATTGAAATTTTCCTGAATAGACTAATCTGTGACTGTTATATTACAAAAAGCAAACTTTTCAAAATGAAAAATACCAACTCCCCAAACTGTGATTTGTGTGACTCTCCTGAAACAATTGATCATATACTACATCATTGTACAAAAACAAATTCAAATAGAAAACGTTTAATTGAGCTTATTCAGAAATACAAAAATCCTCTTCGTATCAAATTTCTTGATCAAGATATTTTGTTTACTCCTGGGGTCGCTCAGGCTTTGTTTTCTTTCTTTGGTTGAGACTGTTTTGGTGTTGCATGCTTTCCCCGTTTGCCTTTTCTCTTTTGCTTTGGGGTTTCTTTTTCTTGATGCATGCTTTTCTGCTATGATCAATAACTTTTTCCAAATAGTCAACTATTTTTGGTTGAGAAAGTATCTTATCGTGATATTCTAATTTTATAGGAACAAGATAGACAAAGTTGGAAGAACTCTTCAATAGTGACTTTTATTCAAGGAAGTGAGGCAAGGCGTAAAGAATTCGCAGCCCTCCATAACTTTTTGGAGTCCCAGGACTCGAGATCAAATCAAATCAAATCAATTTGTGTACTCAACAAGTTGCATGGAAGTCGTTCCGCAAATAATATTTTCGATCAGTTTCTTGTCGATGAGATTTTACGATCGTTAATTGATGTATGGTTGTTTGTGCTCAGCATCTGTGGGATGTAATGTATTGAAATTCTCTTTCGTCAGTGCGATTTCAGCTCTAAAATAGTTTTTGCATGACCAGTAAGTAGTGCGTTAAGCATCATACTTTTTTTTTCCATTCTCATGTATAAATAATTATTGAACAATAAAAGTGCTTGCTGTTTTGTCAGTGCTTTAATTGGATTAAAAGGTATACTGATTTTAATGTAACAGGATCAGTCATGGGCGCCCATTTAGGGGGGGAAGGGGGACTCGAGCCCCCCCCCCCCGCCTTCTTTGAAAATAGAACTTCCTTGCTTTTAGTACTTTTTTCTTTGCAAAAATGTAAAAACATTTCTTCTACAGCCATTAATGAATAAGTTATTAAAACTGTCAAATTTTAATGACTCTAATCTGTTCTAGAATCGGTTTTTATGGCGAAAATATTCAGCTAAACCACGGGGAAAATATTTGTGCCCCCCCTTACAATTTTGCATATGGGCGCCCTTGAGGTCAGTAAGTATTCCATCTTCTAGTTTCAACAAAATTAAGGTGCCCATACTTGCACTGTCAGAAATGCATCTTCAAATATCACGAAGCTTTTATAGTATTTGACAAAATAACTTTTTGAAAAATGCTCTGATTAAACTTTTCGTCAAACTGACTAAAATTTCATGAGATTTGAGCACGAGTTTCTGAATTAGGGAGAAAAGAATCGTCATAAATGACGAAACTTGTCTAACAGTTGAAGAATCCTTGAAAGTGAGCGATGCATTTCTGAGTGTAGGCTATGCTTGACTGTATCAAAATGAAAATCATAATTACCCCTAACTTCTTAACCCAATCGGCCTTAAACAACTGCGAATAAATGTAAAATTATGTCTCTGTTTAAACAAAACGCGAGGCAAACTTGAACTTAAAGGAATTGTAGAACAGCCACATTTTCATGTTGGCTTAAGATCTAAGTCGAAAGCACCTAATTTAATCTTCTAGTCGCTGTATTTAATTTAGCTATTCCTGATGGGCTGGAATTCAGCAACTGAAAGGTACGCTTTTATCAGATATATGATTAATATACTCGATGTGCGCGTTCATCTGGGTATTTCAGACATATTATTCAAATATCTTTCCACAATTCATTAACATTGCATTTAATCATTCAAATTTCAGTTTTAGGATCAATATGTTCTACTTATTTGTTAAATTGAAATAATTGATCTAACTCGATGTTTCTCAACCAATTGCGCTTACATTCTCTCTTTCCTGATGCAAATCAGTTGATTTGAAACTTTTAACTTTAAATTTTATTATAATTCTTTTACAAAGTTTGAACTGTATTTGATTCCATATTATTTAACTTTTTGTCTCTGCCCCACTATCGAGAGCCTAAATTTCGTCATCATCTTTCCGAGAAACTATGGATAGTCATCAACTCCTTTTAGTAAGAAAGATTATCAAGTATCCCCCCCCCAAGGACGCCCATATAGGGGGGCAAGGGGGGCTCGAGCCCCCATTAGAAATTAGAACTTCCTTGCTTTTAGTACTTCTTTCTTTGCAAAAATGTAAAAACATTTCTTCTCCAGCCATTAATGAATAAGTTATTAAAAATGTCCAATTTTAATGACTCTAATCTGTCCAGAAATCGGTTTTCATGGGGAAAATAATCTGCTAAACCACAGTTAAAATATTTGAGCCCACCTTACAATTTTGCATATGGGCGCCCATGCCCCCCCCCCCCCCCCGCCCCTTGCTTACTCCGAGTTTTAGCATTTCGCAGTATAGTTTACTCAAGCCCTTTGTAAAATGAATATTGTAATAACCCCACTTAATGTCAATGAACTTTGATGTTACCCTCTCCAAAAATGACGTTTTCCTTATCGCACTCCTTGGAAGTGACATATGTCAATAATCAAATCACGGTGAATGATACTACTTCATCATTATTCTGTCAATTTAGCATTGTTACGATTAAAATATTTATGTATATGTATTGTAAAATACGTTAACACAAAAATATTTCAATTGCAGTAGAACTTCGATTATCCGAGTTAATTGTTGCCGCTAGTGCCTCGGATGTCGGAAATTTCGGTTAATACAAACTTTGTATAAAAATTTGTCAGGATCGAAAATTTTAAAAATATATTAATTAAAAATACAATAGAATATTTTTTAACGGTGAACATATTAAAAGTGTTGTTTTACTTTTAAAACTGAAATAGAAAGTAACTTGTAGTAAGTTTTAAAAAGTCAATTGAATTTTTTTTAAACAATAACAAGTTAAATATTGATGGATGATTTTTAAAAGAAAAACATAAATTCCAGAAAATAATTTCATTTTCAAATTGAAGATTCATTATTTTATTCAATTTACATTATTTTTTTAAAAAAATAGACTTCATTATCGGCTCAGTTAACAGAAACCTCGGTTAATTGAAGTTCTACTGTATTAATAAGATGAAAATCTGACTTAATTTTATGGTTATTGGCATTAAATTTATTTTTTATAGTGAGGCAAGATTTTGTAACTTTTGATCTCCACCTCTAATTCCTTTTGCACGCTTATATGTATATGGAAGATGTTACATGAAAATAGAGAGACAGAGAGAGAGGAGGGGGAGTAAAAATATATGTAAAAAGCAACTTTTCAAAATATGATGACCGGTTCAGTTTATTTTCTACTGTCAGCATTTTTTCAACATTTCGTTTTTCCCTCTTTCTTATTTCTTTCACTATATTCTGATGCACACACGCACACACACACACTCATATGTACATACATATACATATCGAGACCTACAATAAATGCAAAATCTTAGGAGGCAGGTCAAAATTTTAGCCTCCAGACAAATTATTTCTCTGAGTTTATAGGAGAATTGAGTAAAACATGGCTTTTAAAACATTCCTTTTCGAAAAAAAAAAAAAAAACACCTAGCCTCTAAGATTTTTTAGTCCAAGTACTTTTTAATCGTCTGGGTGACTAAAAAGAAAACTTTCGACTAATTTCTTCAGAACAAGACTTTTCCACCAGAAACCATGTTACACTAAATTTTGCCATAAACGGTGATAAATTTTGCTTAAGTTTTCCCTGACTAATTTTTGTCGGTCTATGCTGGTAAAAAATATGTATAATTTCGAAAAAGTTGTATGCTGTAGCACTCTTGAAATTAACAATTGGGAATTCAACCTTGTGTAAATTCGAGAGAAGCATTTTCCACGACCTTCATTTAACTTTTATAATGAACGCTTAAATGGACTTCATTTCCTTTCGAGACAGCGAAGTTGAGTTACACTGACCTTAAGCTCCGGTGGCCCCGGGGCCCCCCCCGAGATCTGACGTTGCGCAAGTATTGGAGGAGGAATGGGTATGGTCCGATCGCAACAGAGGAAAAGGAAAACTGATTGATTTGGCACTTCGATTCCGTGGACGGAATAATGTATGTCGGGGAAATTTCGGGGCGTTGTCGCTCTTATCGGTCGGAAAATCTCGATTAAACCCGTTGTCCGAATCCCCATTAAGCCAGCGCTTTATGAGGCCAGCATAACACCGACGTGACTAATGTCCCCTCTTTATGCAGCAGCGCGTGAATATAAAATAATAGATCTCGCCTCCTCGAGTAATGTCGTTGTATAATTCGGACATCGCTAAGCAGGATCCGTTGTTGCAGATTAGCCTCGTTAATTTACGGCAGAATGGCCCGAAAGTAACAAATTTAATGGTAGCATTACGCAGGGCCGCCGAGAGCCAAGGTGGGCCCCAGGTCAGTTTGGCCGCTGGGTACCGCTCCTTCCGTAAAACTTTTCAAATTAATTAATTAAAACTATTCTGGGTCCGACACGGGGTCTCTCCCGAGACGTGCTCATAGTTTCCAACTTGACTGACATGGCCTCTTTTCGGCCCTGACATTACGGAGGATTGGTTTCAGAGACTACAATAGTTTTCAAGATAAAAATGTTCTGAGCATTCATTATAAATATACTGAAGAGTGTTCATTTCTAAATGTCCCAACTCTGTAGAGCTATATAAGATCGATCTTGCCTCCTCCAGTACTGTCGTTGTATAATTCGGACATCGCTAAGCAGGATCCGGTGTTGCAGATTAGTGTCGTTAATTTACGGCAGAACGACCCGAAAGTAGCAAATTTAATGGTAACATTGCGGAGGATTAGTTTTGGAGGCTTCTATAGCTTTCACGACAAAAATGTTCTTGGGATTTGGTATAGGGCCAGTTCAATAAAAGTTTTTGCTAATCAAACAGTGAACTAAATTGAAAAAAAGCGTCATGTTGCGGGCTCTACATTTGGATAAAATACTGTGAAATGGCCCCATGTATACTGATGAATAATGTTTTCTGAAGAGCATATATAAAATATCCCAACCTGTATGAAATAGCGCTTTCCTCTTCCAGCATCACTGCCGTTGTAAAATTCGGACATCGCTAAGCAGAATCTGTTGTTACCGAATAGACTCATTAATTTACAACAGAATGGCCCGAAAGTAGCATATTGAATGGTAACATAATAGAGGCTACCATAGTTTTCAAGACGAAAATGTTCTGGTTATTCGTATAATACCTATACTGAACAGTAAACATAAATAATTAAATTTAACTTTGTGTTGGACGATATAAAATAGACCTCACCTTTTCGAATAATGTCGATGTATAATTCGGACATCGCTAAGCAGGAATTGTTATTACAGATTAGTCTTATTAAATTGCGGTAGAATGGCCCGAAAGTAGCAAATTTAATGGTAACATGACGGAGGATTGGTTTCGGAGGCTACCCTTGTTTTCACAATAAAAATGCTCTGGAAATTCACTTTTGGGCCAGTTCAAAATATTTTGTCAAATGTAGAGCCCGCAACATGACACTTTTCTGCCATAATAATTTAATTACTGTTTGATTAGCACATTGTTTAATTCTGAGTTTGGGCGTTGGTTGGACTAACTTAAAATATTTTTTTTTGCTAATCAAACAGTAAACTAAACATAGTTATGGCAAAAACAAAAAGTGCCACGTTGCGGACTCACTGTGAAATGGCCCTATGTATAGTGATGCATAACGTTTTCTGAAGAGCACACGTAAATAAATATCTGAACTTGATAGAGCCAATGAAATAGCTCTCGCTCGCATCCTCCAGTAGTTACTGCCGATGTACAATTCCGACATCGCTAAGCAGATTCCGTTGTTACAGATTAGTCTCGTTAAGTTACGGCAGAATGTCCCGAAAGTAACATATTTAATGGTGATATTACGGAGGACTGGTTTCGGAGGCTACCATAGTTTTCAAGACAAAAACATTCTGATTTTCTGGTATATCTATACTTAAGAGTATACATAAATAAATATCCTAACTTTGTAGGGCTATATAATATAGATCTCACCTCCTCGAGTACTGTCGTTGTATAATTAGCACATCGCTAAGCAGGATCCGTTGTAAAGATTAATCTCGTTAATTTACTGCAGAGTGACCCAAAAGTAATATATTTGGACGGATAAGAAACGAAAGTGGCAAGAGTGAAAATCACAAATTGAGTTAGGCATGGATTTAGGTTCCTTTTTTTTGTTTTTCTATTAATTCTATCAAGTGCACGAATTGTGGGAAAAAAAAGTTTGAATTTTTTGAGATTTTGAATTCAAATTATGTTTTTTCGCCATCACGAATTGCGATAGAACTCTACTCGATGACTTTCTAGTTTCTACCAATGGCTGTTATCGCAACCGTAATTTGAATTCAAGATGCCAAAATTCAAGCGAATGCCAGGGACTGAATGTTGTGGACTGGATACTGTTTTCACGAAAAAAGGATTGTGTAAAATCGAGAACGTTATTTATAAATATTTCGATTCCGAAGCACATGGAGGCCTACATTACAAGCATAGAAAAATAAAATCAAAGGACGGACGCCATTCAGGGCCAAGAGAAAACAATAAGCAATTCGTGATTGCTCAAAAAAAAAAAAGTCCCTACTTGGAGCACACGATATTTGTCTGACGTAACTGCTATTCAGGTAGGAATGGCAGCCGTAAGGGGCTGTCAATAAATGGTGTCAGACCTTTTTTCAATATTTTTTACCCCTCCCCTTTTTTCAAAAATTTCCGCACTTCATCTTATCCTCTCCCCTTTGTCACATGTCACGTTAGCTTTTATAAACATTTCTTAAAAAAAAAGCGCGATGTCGCATTTATTGTTACCCACCCCCTCTCCCTTGTCAGAAACTCACAATTTCGCGAACCCCTTCCCATAAAAGCGTGACATCATTAGTGGATAGCCCCTGAGTCAGCTTCCGGGCCGATGATTGAGAGATTCGAAAGAGAGATTCGCAGAGAATTTGAAATATCTGTCCAATTGATCATAATGTTTGTGAAAAAATGTTTTCTTAGACCAAAATATAAGTAGGTAAATAAAGAATTAAATAATCCAACAAATTCAAAAACCCTCAGCAAATTCAAGCTCAGCCTTACGCCACCACGTGTTATAAGACGGTAATCAAAGATAAGGATGTGCGTGGTTGAGAAATCGTTCTAAAAGTGCTAACGAAAGGAGTTTTTCATTTTGAAAACAAACCGTTTTGCAATCGTCTCGCCTTGTAAATAAACTAGCGGAAATGATCAAGTGAACAAATTCAAGAACATAGCATTTCCGGAATGCCGGTAAGAAGCATATGAAATGCGAGAACATTTCCTGGTTCTGTATTTGTACAAAATAGTAGGTCTTTATTTAGCTATTGCAAAAAAAATATTGGGTGGGGGGGGAGGAGCTCGCCTCGGGATTTGGGGGGCCTCACCAAAAAAGAAAAGTTGGTTTGAAACTAATTTACATTACCTTTGCATTACTATAAAAAGCCAAACATTTTGGGGGATGGCGAGCTTCTCCCCCCTTCCCCCCGCTTCAACTATAGCACTTCCTTTAACTGATGAAGTGGGGTATCTTATATCATAGAAACATTGAAATTTTTGCATTGAAATCATTTGTAAATTTTATATGGTGGCTTTGTCTCCAACAGTGAACCGTTTTAGATAGGGGAATGTGGGGCAAAGTGAAATGGTGAAATATTTAGTTTGCTTTTAGCAACATGTATCTTGTAATAATTTAGCTGTGTAGTAACATAAATGTAGTCTATTCCAGTCAAGAAAAAAATACCACTGAAACTACAATCAAATACTAATATGATAATACAAGCAAATTTTCAAAAATTGATACTCATAATGTAATATTTTGATGTAAGTTTAAAGTTATTTTTGTTATTATTGATTGAAGTTCTTGTTATTAACATTTTAAACATTAATTGAGACCTACTAATATTCTGTGCAGTATTTATTTGTTTAATTTTAAGCTTTTTTGTATTTTACACATGCTTCGTACAATTAGTCAAGTGCATGCGGGGTAAAGTGAAATAGTTCATTTCATTTACTTGTTCAATTCCTTTTTCAAATCACTTACGTATTCGTTTATTAATTATTTCATTTGCATTTCTTCACCTAATAATACCCTTATTTATCCATTCATTCACTTAGTTTCGTATTCATTCCCTATTTTATTTACTGATTTATTTTTTCTCATACATTCACTTATTTATTTATTTATTTACTGTTTTATTTCTTTTTCATTTATTCACTCATTTATTTGATTAAAAAAAATGTTTAATAATCGAATGGAAAATATTTCATGAGGAAAATATCTCTTTTTTCACTCTTTTTGCCCCATGACAAAAAGAAGTGAAAATTTTCTGCCTCTTTTTGATGGTATAACTTTATTGCCAAAAATAAAAAATAATGTTTCAAAGCAAGTTTTATTACAGTATATATTTCTGTATGTTTCGCAAGTTTGAGAACAAATTTCTAATTTGTTCAATTTGAAAAAAGTAAGTTATCTTAATTATTTGACTTGACCACATTTCCTACTTATATTAGAGTCAGTTTCATAAAATCAGTCATTTTGAGCTTACTAATTTCAGACAAATTATAGTGGGTGGTATAAGAGAAAATCTTTTTATAGAGATAAATATATGCAAGGGCTTTATCAAAAAGACATTGGTCCTCTCACTGGTAAGGAAATGACGAATTGTTTAAAATTTGATTCTAGTAATTATGCCTGACTGATATTTGAGTTTATTGGCATACAAATATTCTTAAACGGGAAAGTAACTTATTATTATTAAAGTAACTTATTATAGTTTTCATGCATTATTTTACTTTATTTAACTGTAAAAACAGATGTGAGGGATTGACGGATGTAAAAAACTTTACCTGGTTTTATGCTTTCATATAGATTCCAAGAAACAAAATTTCCAAAAACGTATGGACGCCAATATGCTGCAATATTTTTCTCACTCGTCACCTGCAAATTATTAAATTTTTGTTAAAAACGTTTATTTCTTTGCGATTCTGGGATGGATATTGACTGTTGGGAGCGAATGATACTACCCGCTGGGGGTTCCCGAGGGATTCCCATATGGTAAGTCAAACTGTGAGAGAACCTAGGGGCCCTCGGGGGTTAGGTTAGGTTACCCGCTGGGGACAAAGTTTAAAATAACTAAGCGTGTTAATTTTTAATGAAAATTTAATTTAAACGATTTTTTAAATTAAATTTTTAAATATTTTGAAATAAAAGACACAAAAATGTGAACTTACTGTTTGTTTGCTGATAAATAATTGTTGTTTATTTTTTACTAACAGTGGAACCGTAGCATACGTATACTTCGATGCACCTCCTGCAAGATTTTTAAGTGCGCCCCCCCCCCATAGTTTTTTTTTTAAATAAATTTTAACATGATGTTATTTTTTCAGAGTGTGCGCCTTCATACCTTTTGCGCAACCTCGCGCCGTGGGGGTTGCGGGGATCTCTATTACAGGGTGCTATGTACGCCATTGACAGTGGGGACAGGTGAGGAAATGACGTTTGGGTACCTTACTTTCATTAAAAACATTTAAAATAAAATATAGAAATTTTACTCTAATTAACTTGATAAACTTTATTCTGAAAATTATTTAAACTCCTGAAAATATGTATGAGTCATAAAACATTTTTAAATTATAATAAGGACATGAAAATGAGTTTCTGTAAGAATAACCCACTAATTAATAAAACCAAAACCATGAGAAAATTTCCAACTGTTATTCGTAAGTTTTGTGAAGTACACAATAAATGTAACGTTGAGTTTATTTTACATACATTCCACCCTAACCATCTAAGTTGCAAAAAAGAAAAAAATAATAATCTCACTAGGTCAGGGGTGGTTACAGACTACCATTTTAGGGGGGGGGGATCATGCTAAAGAATGACCCTCCCCTTCCCCGAACGAACCTCGGTTTTGGGTACGAAATTTTTTTTTACATGCTTGGGAGTCAATAAAAAGCACGAAATTAATTAAGAATAGGGCTCCAAAAAGGGATAAACACTGCAAATTAATTTAATAAGCAACGAATGAAAAAAATTTCAAAAATATACTGTGAAAAAAAAATTAATGAATTGAAAATACAACTGAAATTTCTTACATTTTATTCATACAGTGTTTGAACACAATGTGGACGGATACTATTGTCGATGGTTTTAATTGAATTCGTCATTCAATAAAATAAATACTATGTATCATTCCGTGAAATTCGAATGATTTTTAGAATCAAGGGAGGGGGGGGGGGGTATTTGTTGTAGGGATGCGCCGATAAGCAAATTGACCGATTATCAATTAATCCACTGTTGATAATCGGGCTATTTATCGCACGGTCGATTAGTGAAAATGATGATTTTTGATGCACTACAATTACTTTTTCCATTACTGCTTGTTTTACTTCCTTTCACAAAAAAGGAAGTATTGTATTCGCAAAAAAAAAAATTTCGCTCAAAAATCGGCCTTAATTTCCTTTTTTTTTTTTTCAAAATAATATTTCCAAGTTTCATTCAATTTCTGCGAGCATCGTGTTTTATATTGCTGTGAATAAAGTTACATTTTGTTAACTAGACATGAAAATTCAAATACTTAGTTTCCTGTATTTTGGCAGACGCTTTTTAATTAATTTTTATTTATAACTAATTGTAACTTCTCCGAGCGACAATTCTTTTCCAGCATTAACATCATCTTCAGCTTCATTTACTCTTGGTCATAATAGGTTTGTGTTAGCTTTTTATTAACACTTTGGTTTGAAATTGGCAATGAATTTGATCTTGTTAATTTCTTTTTCTTTTTTCGTTTTCTTTTTGAAACAGTTATGTAAATATGTTCCAACTGATTATGCCTTTTTTATTTGCAAAGGTTTAAGACGTTATAAATATTATCTCGCATAGTGTGAAAGTGAATAGCGAGACAGAACAGCACGTTAATATCGGTGACAACAAATTACTGTTTGTTATACTAACAACAAAAAGTTTTCTCAAAATACAGTTCAGTTCAGGCTAATATATATTTTTTTTAATGTCATAAAGAATTGCTGCAATGGGGTTGTTTTCTTCAGTCAAAAGTAATACTTTTGTCACTGAAATTGATAGAATAAGCAAATAAATAAAAAAATAAATCAATAAAATAACATGGACTCAGAAAATATTGTTATTTTCCCAACAGTATTTTTTAATTAATTTTTTAAAATGTTAGACTTTTCAAACAAGGCGTGGTCTTGATGACGTCACAAATGATGCTCTTTGGCGCATCTTTCTGCCGCATATGCACGTTATGATAATCAAGAAGCGAATTAAAATTGCACTCTATGCTTGCTATCAATCATATCGTTGCCAATGCACGTGAGTAAAGATGCGAATTAAATATTTTGCTCTGTGAATGGCAACACTGAAGGGCATTTCATCATTTGTGATATCATAGGCAGAAGCTTAAACAATGAAAGCGCACCGATTTGAGTATTTTTTTTAATATTAAACTTAAACAAATTATTTAAAAAATGGTCAGATTCTATGTTTTTAAGCAGAAAAAAATATTTTTAAAATTTTGCAAACGGCCCCATTGATGGTTGGAATAAATTGTTCATAGCACAGCACTTCAATTCCAACACTTCATTACACTTAAAATTAAGTTTCCCAAGAGGGAAAATCTAGGAAGTGGAGAAAATAAAAACTTGGTTCACATTAAGTCATGAAAGTAAGATTCATCGCACCATTTCGGTGATGGAAAATATCATTTTGTAATCCCTCCGCTACTTTTATTCATTGATGTTCTATGAATTCGTGCTTTTAAAGTCAAATTTTTACTTCAATAGATTGTTTTTGGTACTGTCTCATGGAAAAGGAAACTTAATATTTAAAAAAACAGTAGATATCAAATTTGTTATATTGAAAACTCTTTAATTGAACAATATTTATTATTTTTAGCTAATACCGAAAATACCGGTATTCTACCCCAACAAATACCGGTATTACGAAATTGCAAAATAGCTCCAAATACCGGTATCCGGTATGCCGGTATTGCAATCGCTAGAGGCGATATTAGGAAAAGGTGTGGGCATCGGGATTTTCTCTCATAAGTTTTGCAGAGTAAAGGAACGAAAAGTGAAGTTTTAAGCTTTCTTTGATCGCTTAATGAGGTCATGACACCCTTTTGGCACTACGGCTTGGTCTCTTATCGGTACACTCGAATTTTCCACCCAAAGCAAGGGCCCCGACTGGCTTACCTCCGATCCGGCAGTGACTCAGACTCAAGGTATTATGGAATATTTATGTGTAAAGATTTCCCTGGCAGTGATAATTCACGTTTTTGGTCATTTACTGGATCGTCTTTGATAGGGTGGCTTTAAGGACGTGCTAGAGGGGGGGGGGAGGGTAGAAAGGGACACCTATTGGTCCGGGCAGATGCAGCCTGAAGGGAGCCCGATATTTTCAAAAAGAGGGGTGAAATCTATAAGAAATGTAAGGGTAAACAATATGGAGTGGGGCGTAAAAGTCCTTCGTGGCTTGCCCCAAAATTTCTGAACACGTCCCTGGGTGGTTTAGTTATGACATCAATTACACAGTCATCTGAGACAAAACCCTCAGAATCAACTAGGATTTTGGAAAGGAAACGTTCTTCTTGTTTCCGCTTCGTGGATCCCCCCCCCCCCAATAAAAACCCATTGTTTCAAAAATTTGTTACCATATAACAGTAATATTAGTTGTAATCGTTATGAGAATGTTGAATGAAGGCTTTTGTGTTGCATGCATCAAGTTTATTCTGCGTAATTGCGCTATAGCGGGGACAAACTTAACTTGGAAGCGAGGAGAATCACCTATGCCAATATAATAGATATTGAGTCTAAGTAAGGGGATACGGGATTGCATGACATGCAACTTGTATGTTGCGAAATATAAATTAGCTTGGGAAACCGTTTATATTTAAATGGTTATAGCTAAATTAGCATACAAATAAATCCCAGAGAGGAACAAGGAAAATTTTTTTGTTCCAATCGCTTAAACTTTAAGGCGTGTTTGTAGTTTTTTTTTAGTATGGAGCATTTTTATGAAAAAATAAGGTGAAGTTTCATGATGGTAACTTCGTACTATTTCTGAAATACATTCACACTAAAAAGAATGAAATAAAATAATCTCTTTATCTCTATCTCTACTAATAATAAAGCTGAAAGTCTCTCCGTCTGGATCTCTGTGACGCGCATAGCACCTAGACTGTTCAGCCGATTTTTATGAAATTTGGCAAAGAATTAGTTTGTAGCATGAGGGTGTGCACCTCGAAGCGATTTTTCGAAAATTCGGTTTTGTTCTTTTTCTATTCTAATTTTAAGAACATTTTACCGAGCAAATTACCATAACGTGGAACATTGGCGAGCAAATGAGCATAGCAAATTGGCGAGAAATTTCTCATCCATTATTCGTAAATATACAAGCTAACCAAATGACCTTTTAATTTTCTACTGCGAGCAAAGTCGTGCAGGTACCGCTAGTAGTAAATAAAAGTAAGGTTTCAAAGAAATTCTGGAAGGAAGTCTGCGGCGGGACTGTGTCCAGGAAGCCTCTTATTACCTACAGGGTTGAAACTTTGTACATAATTACTTCGAGCCACGGGAGTGTGCACCTGGGGTTTTATATTTTAAAATTCGAATTAGTTTTTTTGTAATTAACTTCTTAAGCTCAAATTTCGCGTAAATTGCCTATTATCGCCTATTAAAATGGTGAAAAATTACTTGCACATATTAAAATTATATATTGTTGAAAAAGGTAGGATTTTCTGCGTTTTACGCAATTTGTTTCACTGTTATTACTTAAATACGGCGGGAGTTATTTGCGTTTTAGCTAGAACTTTTTTAAGCTTAGCTAAAATTTAGGCACTTCTCTTTTCATTAAATCTATCAGTAAAACGCGAAGGATTTGTCCCCAGTTTTCTTTTTGACACCACTGGAAAGAGCGGCTTATTTTACTCCAGATTTAACTCGACCTTTGGTCGAAAAACTTAACTTCTATCTCCAAAGGAAAAAAAGTTACAAGCCGTTAAAAATCAAGTTCGAATAATCTGGTCTCCATTAAAATTATTGATTTTTTTTTTGGCATTGCCATAGTTACGTCTTTTCGATTCGCATGTTTCTTCTTTCTAATTTACAAACTTTAAAGGTTTCGATTAAAACGGAAAATCTTAGGCTCAACTCAATTCAAGCCCCGAGCTAAAGAGCAAAATATATTACTAGATACCACAAATATGAAAGCAACTATTCAAACGTACAAAACTGCAGTTTTGCAATGCTCAGGAGTTCCATAGCAATTACGGCTCTGGAAGTTGATACAAGTTATTTTGAAACCAGGGGAAGGGGTGCTTTGTGATCCAAAGGGAGCTAATGCGTTTTTAATCTGTTTCGTTCTAATTGACGATTTAAATCGTTGCGAATCAAATAAAATTGCGAAGCAATCTTCGGGGGTTGGCGAGCGCTAGCAAATTGTTCTAAAAAGTGAAAAATAATTTTATTCTTTGAACACCATCGATAATACTTTAAAACCGTATGGCGCAAAAACTAAAGATAAAATTATTAGTAGCCATAATTCAACTAGTAAAAGCTATAAATTTAAGCTGGTCCAGTTTCTTCAATACCTCTCGCTCACATTATGCATTAATGACAGTAAGGTATAAAGGTTTCGTTCCTAACTTAGGATGGTTTTCTTAAAAACTATGAGCGAAGTATGTTTACTAATGATTTTACTTTTTGTTTTTACGCCAACTTCAAAATTTACGTTTATAAGTATTATCGACGGTGTTCAAAGAACAAAATTATTTTTCACTTTTTACAGCAATTTTGCAGTCGATTCTATTTTTTTTTTAAATTTTTCAAAATTGTTTTATATGTTGATAACTTCTCTTTTCGTTAATTGTTAGGACATAGAGTAAAGTATTGATATATGAAGCATTTTGCAACATTGATCGTACTTATTTTTATTCAAAGCAAAAAAGTTAAATCAGCAAAATTAACATTAATTCTACCAGCAATCTTGCTAAGAAAGAAAAAAAAAACTTAACGAATGTATACATGAAATTTTTAAAATTCAAATTATAAAAAAAATAATGAAATAAAGTGAATTATTATAATAGAGGAAATATATACGAACCAGCAAGAAATAGTTTATGATCCTGACAATCCTGAAATACTCTTGTTTTTGCTTTACAATTTAAAAGTACTCGGATGTAATTCTTCGTAATAGTGTTATGTGAGCGTTAGCTGTGAGGATTAATTTGAGTATTTCATTCCTTTTTACGCAAATTTTGTGCTCTTTGTCTTTAGTTTAGGCACTGCACTTTCATACTACTTGTTATACTAGTGCTTTAGAAAATTACATTCATTTATTGTTAATAAATTAATTCACCTTGGTTTCTTGGATTAAAAAATTGTTAAACATTATTATAAAATATTTTCCCCATCGATTAGTTTTTAAAATTTTGCCAGTTATGAATAATCTGCGAAGAGGTCTCTTACTGATGATTAATCCCCCTATCGCATTTTCCTCCTTATTCTTCATCTTGAAAACAGATTTGCTTTTGTTAATTTAAATTGTAGATAGTTCCAGTGATGTTTGCCGTTTTTGAAACTGGAAAATCTCTGTGATTTTGCTCTAGTCCAGTCATAATGATTCAACGGTCCTAACTGTAGAATTACAATACAACCATACGTTATGTATGCAATATTTCTATTTCAGTGGGGAAGGGGGAGTTTAATCTTCTCTCTGAATTCTGCTGGGACACTTTTGGAAGTAATATTTCTAGCATCAATGAATTTGCTTTCAATGTGTGTAGAATTCAGAAACAAATCTCTAAGCGAAAAGTAGTGAGCTTTGACAGGAGACTTGAGCTTTCCCCTAACATCAGAGGTTAATCGAGTCCGAGAGTGGTCACGTGTCTTTGTGCCAGTAGACCTGAATAAAAGTAAAATATGTAAACGAGTGAAAATCTTTATAGGATGTTAGGAGAGAGAAAACGAAACTATTAAAAGGGTTGGGAATAAGACGTCGCGTTGTTGCAATCTCAGTGTGCAGTGTTGGAAACTGTATTTAAGTTGTTAACTGCTGTGTACAGGTAAACGGCAGTATCTGCAGAAATGAGTTTTCGAGATATTTGAAGAAACGTGTTTTGGGTATAATACTAACATTAGGGAAATGTTGGAATTTAGCAGCTTTTTCGCGCCTTTTTTTCAGTGGAAACCAAATAAGCGAGCTTGTACAATAAAGATAACATACAATAGATGACAAAAATGCAAAAAAATGAAAGATGAAAAATTTGCAGTTACTGCCCTTTACCTGCACACGGCAGTTAAGCTCTGCTTAAGTCACTGTTAGCTGCTAGCCACTCGTTCTGTATAGTATAGTAAGAGGAGTCTGACTGCGATGGCGTGTTCGAGTCTGGCTAGGGCATGGATGTATTTCTTCTCTCTTGTCCTTTCTTTGTGTGAATGTTTTGTTATATTGTGAATGGTTGCCTGGTTGCTTGCCCTATAAACGGTTCCTTATGGCATGTGTGTACTGAGAAAGCCGGACTTCATACCAAATTACAGTACCGCTGGAAAAGTGAAGCAGTACACTCCCAATTACCAGCCTAGCTGGCACAAACAACAACAACAAGTGACTATTAACAATAGCTCCTGAAGTATTTTTTAACTACAACCTACTATTTATTTATTTTTTGCTTTAACTACCTTTCTTATTTTTTAAGAAAGTGCTACAATATCTGCTTCACAGAAAGTCTCGTCGCAACACGTTCCAGAAACTTTCAACTAGAAAAATTGCCAAGTGTAGAGTAAAGAACTAAAAAACAAATCTCGAAATCAAAGGTATCTTGTCACCGGGGAAGGAATGGGGGACTCTGACTGACATACCTCGAGGTATAACAGACGAAGAGCGTAGGTGTGTTTGTGAAAGAATTTGATTGTTTTCTACAAACCGATAAAAGAAAACCAGTTCATCTGGGTATCCTATAAAATGTGGTGCATGGCGTATACTGAAGCGACAGCTTCAATTGGAAACGATTTTTATTTTTTGTTTAGGGTGACTTGTCAGGTTTCCTCTGTAAATGTAAAAAACCCTTACAAATAAAAGGTAACACACCGACCCTCCCAGGTAGAACAAAAGGAAAAAGACCACGTTTTCCCGTCCTAACGAGCCTCTGGTCCGAACTTCGTGCTTCTATTTCACGCCCCATCGAACGACGACGGGGCACGCGCTCGTTCTGAGGAATGCATACCTTGGGAGAACGGATACCTGGAAGCAAAGAGATGTCGGACGGAGGAAAATAAGGGGCATTTCTTGAGTCATCCACATCCGCCGGAAACCCTCCCCACCTCCTTCAGGGTCGCGTGAAAGACCCTGATTCACGCACGCGACCCAAGAAAGTGCCTGACCAGTAGCAAGTCGAGTGATTAGCATCCTCCTTGCGTAATGTGATCACGACTGTCTCTGCGTTTGGACAGATATAGACTTAGGAGAGGAACTGAGCTACTCCAGTAGCAGATTTTTTTTTTTTTTTCAGTTGTCCGCAATAGAGTTAAAAAAAAAATATCCAAAAATAGTCTGCAAGGTGCACCAGCTTCGAATTAGTCGCAACACTTATTAGGAATCAGTAAATAAGAAAGCTTGAAAATCAAATGCTAAATTAAAAATTACTAGTAAAACGATGGCTAAAAAGCTTCAGTACAAAATGGTAAACTGCGGCACAGGTAGCTGTGAGAGCAAGTGCTTTTGACCTATTAGCCAATGAAGACTCCTGCACAGATTTAGTCCCCCCTCCCCCTTTTTTTGTCTTTACTTGTCTTTCATTTCCCTTTGAACTGTATTTTTCTGTTTTAAATTTGATAACTCATGCTGAAAGCGAAAGAAAAAATAAAAATAACTTCCAGGACTGTCCTGGTAGAATTTTTTTTAGTAGTCGGAGACTGAGGTTAAAAAATTCAAAAGCATTGTTTGCAAGATAGACCAGCATTAGATTAGTCGTAACACTGAATATGAATCAGCAAAAGGGAATGCTTGAAAATAAAAATACTGAATTAAAAAAATACGAGTAAAATGAAGGCCAAAAAGCTTCAAAATAATAGAGAAAACTGAGGCACAGATCGATAGATATGAGGGAGCAAAGGCTTTTGACCTCTCAGCATGAGCCCAGTGGTGCCGCCCAACCTTTGCGTGGTTACTACCCATAAAGCAATAATAAATACTGACAAAAAATTTAGACTAAAATACAAATGAACTATTGCTTTTTCCCCCTTAAATTAAAGAAAAAATCTTTTAAAATTAATTCTAATTATTTAGCAGTTTGCTATTGAAAAAAGAAGCAGCTACCGGGATGGTTGACATTGCTTAGTTTTAACAATTTGTTTAATATTTGGTGCAGTTTCTGATAATGTACATCGTAAGTCGTGCTCCAAGTCCATTACCTAAAATTTTCTAAAATGCATTTTTATGAAAACTAATCGATTAAGATTTGATTGCACATTATTTTGATGATTTTTTTTTAATTTTTATATTTGTGTTGAAGGATGATCCAATCTTTGTACTTATCTTTAATCCCTGGAAAATTCCACGTTTGCTTTGGGGGTACTTATCCCCAAATGTTGGGAACCACTGTCTTAGCCACTGAGGACTCCTGCATAGAATGTAACATATTTTTTAAAAACTTTTTTTTTTAAATTTCACTTTGAACAGCATTTTTCTGCTTTAAATGTGAGAAATTCGTGCAGAAAGTGAAAAAAAAAAAACAATCTTTCCAATTCAAAAATATTACGCAGACCTCCTCAAAAGTCTGCGACAGGCGTTACAGGGTCGCACTGTTTCTGCTACTGAGTCTGAGTGGAATACTAAAGCAGCAAGCACGTAGCTAGAACTTTGTTAAGGGGGGGGGGGGGTCCAAGGTTGCACGAACTTCAAAAGAGGAGGCATACTAAAGCAGACTTAGTAGCTCATATTTAAGTTAAAAAATAAATCCAGTTAAAACTAATTATGAAAATATGATAATTAACTAAAATTAATTAAATAATTGAAATTGATAGAGCAATTAATTGGAATTAATTTAAAAAAATTTCATATTAAGTAGCAAAGAAATTATTGTCAGTTTATAAAATTAACATTAAACTCAAAATTATGCCATACTAAGTTTCCAAACATGGATAAAAAAATTCCATCACATAAGCTTCCTCTGTTCTGATACTTTGAAAATGAGTGATATAATTCCTACTAATAAAAAGTTCACAATAAAAGAAAATCAGAAAATGAACATTGTTCTAGGGATTACTTGGAAAATGCAGGTGATAATTTAATGAAATATTAAAACTTTGTTTGATATTTCAACAAAATATGTACAAGTCATTTTATTTGAAAAAATAAAGAAATCTATATCTATCGAGTCGAATGTATAACTGTAATGAATGCTATATAACGTAGTTCCGCCACTCTGTTCGATTTGAACAAGATTTCTAGCAAAATTCAACCACCCTCTCGACGAAAATATTAGCAAGGTTTCATTTAAAAAACTGGAACTAGTTCTTTATTTATTTACGTTTATAACATTCTCTTGATAATACGAAATTGAATGAAACTTCTAATTTTATCCGTTTTCTTATTATTATTTCTAACCATCATTTAAAAGCTTGAACAAACTATTAACTCTTTGAGGAACGGAGACTTCCTTTGCTGCAATCATTTGAAAAAAAAAAAAGCGTATTGACTTTTTTTTATATCGTTATTATTATTTTTTTGCAACGAATTGGTAAAATAAGCTATCTTAGGATCAGTTATGGTAATTTTTTTTCTTTCTAATGGGCTTCGTTAGAGGCTTTAGCCTTTTCGGACATAGTGCGAACCACCAATATGGAATCTAGTCTTTCATATGCTGCCATTAAGGCGCGGATGTGACTGGCACAGGAAATTTTGACGCCGAGTTTCCACCAGATGGAGACACTTGAGCTCTTTGCGATGCGAAACTGCACTAGGGGTTTAATTTTGTCTAACCAAACGAATACCTGAGAGATCTTTTTCCTGACGAGTAATGGAATGTATAATGAATGAAATTTAGCATCTATGTATTTTTATTTTAACAACATTTTCGAAAAAATGTAAATGAATGCTTTTTATAAATGTTTTTTTTTTAATGAGGTCATGACTGATTTGTGTGTGTGAACATTATTGGCAATTTTCGTCTGATGTTTTCAATTTGATGCTTCATTTAAAAGATCAAGAGGAGCCATTGCACCCACCTATCTCACCACCAAACACGAGTTCTGTTTATTCTGCTAATACAAAACAACTTCTGCACAAATCAGTCTTTTTCAAATTAAAACTAGTATGTTGTGGCCATAACGAAACTTTCTTCTATATTTTTCCTTTTTCTGATCCCTCCCCATGCTTGACGAGGAAGCAATATTCCCAACAAAAACAAAATTACACATGCAAAAGCTTGACGACCATCCCAATGTCTGAATTATCGTAAAAGCAAAGAGCGAAAATTGAAAGTTATTTTTAAAGCCTTGCTTGAATTAATTACAAATATTTTATTTATTAACAAACATAAGTTGGCAACAGTTAAAAATTTTAAATCATTGAGATAATATTTCCGATCATTTCCATACAATTAAAATCACGAGAAATACGCAGACGACAATCTATTACGATTTATCTTTGTTATTGTTGCATTAATAAAGCTGTTTTTATTTGCTAAAAAAATAATAATAATAAAAATAAATCAGCACCTCTTGGCGCGATTGGCGCCAAAGTTGAACCAAAGCCTGTTTACATATGGATTCACATATATTCCAAATTTCAACCAGAACGTAGCATTACTTCTTGAGATAGGGCACTCACAATGGAAAAAAAGAACGGGCGATTGCGCTACCCCCTTTTTAGCTGTTGACACCAAAATAAAATCAGCTTTTATACCCCACTAAGGGCTACTTGCCGATAAATTTTTCTTTCATTCCGTTCATTATTTCTTGAGATACAGAAGTCACAATTGACGACAAAAAACGTTCTATAGCTCAACCCCCGATTGAGTTATTGACACCAAAATTGAATCAGCACTTGTTACTGGCAACATATGGACCAAATTTTGTTTGATTCCGCCAGTTACTTCCTGAGGTATAGCAATCACGCGTAACTCAAAAAACGAACCAATGCTCCACCCCCCTTGGATGAATTCGCGCCAAAAACCAATGGGCACAAGTTCATATAGGGGCACATATGTGTACCAAATTTTGTTCGATTTCATGCGGTAGTTTTTGCTGTAGAGCGGCCACAAAAAACTAGTCACACACAGACGTGACACACACACACACATACACACACATACACACACACATACACACAGACAGACAGACATTTTCCAAAAATAGTCGAAATGGACTCACACACCTCAAAACGTTCGAATCCGTCGAAATTCGAAATTCGAAAATTTGCACGAATCCAATACTTTCTTCTATATATTAGATATAGAAGAAAGTAAAAATAATTGTAAACAACTACAGGGAAAATGGCAATATGCTCTGTTACGAATTATCGTGACACTATTTGATTATAACCTGGTTACTTTACTGTCTTTATTAGCAGTAAGCAAGTGTTATACTCGAAAATTTCATAATTTGGAGTCAAGCGTCAAATTTTGATCATTAAGGTAGTCTTCGTCCCGTTTGCGATAATACAGCAGCATCAAATAAGATACATTTTCAACAATATGTATGCATAAAGCTAGCCAATTTTTGGAAACAAAACTTATAGGTTTCTCATAGCCTCAGTTTGCAAATTTTTTGCTCCTCAGTCATCTGATGTTCCAAAGTCTACAGACAATCTTTTGTAAAAACTCTTAGAATAATTGTGGTTAAAAATCCAGTAATAATTTAAATCAATCTTCTAAAATTTACATAACAATAATAACACTTCTGATTCTTTCATTTTCAAATTGGTATAGCTTCCATTGTAGGAGCAATTTTGTAATCATCCTGTATTCGCGAAAGCATATCATATTTTATGACGTAGGTACTGACTTTTTTTTTCGTTCTTTTATGTGATGTTAGTAAAATATATTCTAGTGCAAGAAATAGCAAGTAATTTTAACTTGAAGAAATTAAAAGTTAAAAAAAATAATAATAATATAGAAGTGAAAAACACAATAAAATTTACCTCGCATTCACCTTTTTTTAATTATTTGCTTGTAACGCAGTAAATAGCAGAGGTTTTCCCCTGATAATTTATAGTTAAATGCATATGTCCGTTTTTACGTTTAATGCTACCTTTGCAATTTACTAATGATGGATGCATAGATGCTTACTAAATAATTCCTCAGTACAAAAAGGCGCTAAATAACAATCAGAAAATTTATTCCTATGAAGCAAACATAAATATGCTTTACTTGAGAAACGGAACAACATCGAAGAAAGATTTTGTTCTTCAGTTAAAAGTAACTAACGGCTCTTTTCTTGGAACCATAGACTCACAATTCAGTAAGACTTATAAGTACGAATTTCAAATAATTACTTTTAAATTACATGTGTCATGTGTTAATATGGCCGAACTTGCAATTTCATAAACTGATCAGAGTAAAATATTCGATTAATTTTCAATTTCATTCTTCGCTGTATAAAATTTTGATACAGCGAAAAATAATTTCGTTGTGTCAACTTCAAATTTTATTTATTCACTTACTTTACTTTCAAACACACATTCTTTTTGGGCATTTAATATGTTTCATGGTCATGTTTAAATATTGGGTGGAAAAACATCCGTACAAATCTAGTTTGTTTCTCAGAAAGGAGAGAATTTTCTCAATGTTATCTTGAGCTAAAAATAAGACACAAATGTTCAAAAAAAAAAAAAAAAAAAAGCGAACTTTTATTCAGGATTACAGTTCAAAAGTTGTAAGCTTCTGGGGACATAAGTAATCTATTATTGTTAAAAATAAACTAAAAGTTTAAATAAGATTATTAATCAAAATATAAAATGAATCTGAAATGAATCATCCCAAAAATATAAACAGCAAAAATAAATTAATTAATAACTAATGTTCGTTTTTTCTCATCCTCAAACACACGAAATGTGCAGAATTTCTTTTTCGTTTTTGTCTGAACTTAATTTTTAAATGAGAAAACACATTAGCAGACAAAATTGCTCGTATTGTTAAGAAACCTTCAAAAGGGAACTACAACTTACCTAGTTTGTGTAAACTTAATTTTCTTCTGATTACGAATTTGTTCTAGATACGTTTCCTATAAGTGTGTAGTAGAAAAATACTGTGTGTTAAAACAGAAAATAATAGGAATTTCAATTACTGATTCACAACAGATGCACCCCACTCTGGCTGTCCTTCGTGCAGCATGTGTCTAGGAAATCTAGTCCAAGCGGGAAAAGAGTCAAAACAAAAAAGAAAGAAAGAAAGAAAACCACACCAATGAGACTGGGGGTACGGCGAAAGTGACAATAAATGTTTGTTTTCAATTACTTTGCCGATGGCATTCTGGTGGATCAAGGGAAAGGGGCCGAATTTCAAGGTCACAAGCTGAGTTGAAAGCAGAAGCGAAAATTCGTCATTTTCGGAGGGAGTACGCGACACAGCAGAAGAAAGGCGGGAAGAGGGAATTGCAGTTTCACGAGGTTCTCGTGTTCTGAATTGACTCGGATGCAGGAAAATTGCTGATTAATGGGAATATTTAAGGGGAAAATACCGGTTTTCATAAAATTTTTCTCTTTTGAAAAATTTTTGTTGACGTGAGGTGCAACAACTGACAAAAAGCAGACAGTGGTCTTTCGGGAAGGGGGGGGGGGGGTCCGGACCCCATGGACCCACCCCTTGGCTACGTCCTTGAAAGCAGCGTGGCATTTGTTAATGAGTGGCACTTGTTAATGTACATAAAATAGAGCATAATCTGCTAGTTTCTGAAATGTAACTTAATGCAACTGAAACAGCGCTGGTTATTTTGAGCACATTTTAAACTTTTTAAAAATATCTAATTATGTATCCTTAAAAATCTCGGAATCATTTAAAATAAATTGCAATCATTTTAAGTAAACTTAATTTCAACTAATTTTTACAAATATATAACATTATGTAGGGATTTATGCAGATTTTCTTTTTTATGGTTAAAAACGACCCCTGCCGTATTTCAAAGTACACGAAGTTCGTCGTTATTCCAGTATTAGAAAAGGATATAATGTACGCCACAGTCGAAATTGAGAAAGAAATTGGCGATTGGCTGAAAAAAATTATGTCAAATGGCGATTGCTGAAAAAAATAACAATAACAATAATAATAATTCTAAAAAAAAATAAGCCTCGCAAAATATTAATTACGGTTCGTGTGCAAACAATGCGAAGTTAAAGTGCGATGGCATCGGCGATACAAGTGGCAGAAATCTTCCAAAATGAGGCTTAATTGCCGAATTTTGGGCACATTCGAAGAACCGGTTTCAGATTCTGATCTTTTCTCGGCAACTTTGGGAAAAGGAGGAATAATTTAATGGACGGGTATCATCCTTTACCTACCTGTTGTCTTCATTTGATTTTCATCTTCCGCTTTTGATTAAATATTCCGAATAAATTTTTTTATTGGCAACACAAGCAAGAAAACGAGTTCCTTCAATGGAGATGATCGCAATGTCAAAGTATTTTTTCCCGTGTGAAAGGGGAGAAAAAATGAATGGATAAGTCAAAAAGAGTAAATTTTTTGGAAAAACTGGTTTAAATGTGAAGAATAAATATTATTTATCCATAAATGTATCTTTTGTAGAAAAGATTTAAAAAAAAATAAAATAAATAACATAAAACCTTTTGGATACGAAAAGCAAGAAAGCGGCACCTTAAACCATTTATTACAGTTCAATTGAATTCAAAATCGAATAAAGGAATAATTTTCAGAATTTTATTCTAAATTAGAATTTTTTTTTTTTGCTATACAGGCGTCCCTCGTATTACACGGTACTTATACAACATGGTTTCGATATTACATGGTACCAAATTTGCGATTATTATAACACGGTTTCGATATTACACGGTACAAAACTTTAATTAATAACTACACGGTTTTGATGTAACACGAATTTTAAAAGAAAGAATTTAATTTTTGTTCAATACACTGCTAAAAAATGTATGATAACAACCGTAATAAGTTTTTACTTTGTTTTTATGAATTTTTTACAAAAAATTGGCTCAAAAGCTTGGTTGCTCCGTATAACACTAACTATTCACTTTTAAATACATACTTGATTTTTCTCATCAGTGTTCTAAATGCAAAGAGGTGAATATTATTTTGTTTCCAATGCAGTGTAAGAAAATAACATTAGGATTAAACACAAGCAACGATGGATAAATGAGCTGATGACATGACTTCCTTTTACTACAATTTAATGTCATTTTCTCATTATTGGCAGTTTTAATGTGATTCAATAGTTTACTCTCTAAATATCACCAACAGTGGTCAAATTGAAACCAGATTAAAAAAAAAAACAATTTAAAAAAAATCATCAAATTTGTCGCCAAGTGTCCGCCAAATTATAACACCACGTGAGTTTACATCGAAATTAACAATGATTTCCCCCCAAAAAGGGGCAAAAGACCCCCTTTGGAGCATACGAAAGCAACCAAAAAGAAAGGTGCACAACTAGACCCCACTAGGAGTCTACGTACCAAATTTCAACTTTCTAGGACATTCCGTTCTTGAATTATGCGACATACATACACACATACCCACATACATACGTACATACAGACGCCACGAGAAAACTCGTTGTAATTAACTCGGGGGTCGTCAAAATGGGTATTTCGGGTGTCTGTACGTTCCTAGGCACATATCCACGTGTGGTCGGGTTGAAAAAAAAACTCAACATTCATTTGGGGGTGAGCAAAATGGAAATTAAGGTCGATTTTTGGGTGAAAATTTTTTCGCGAATACAATACTTCCTTTTTTGTAAAAGGAAGAAAAGATGTAGTCGAAACACAATCTTTACTAATAAAAGCTGTAAGTCTCTCTGTCTGTCAAGATCTCTGTCCGGATCTCTGTGACGCGCATAGCGCCTAGACCGTTCGGCCGAATTTCATGAAATTTGGCACTAAGTTAGTTTGTAGCATGGGGGTGTGCACCTCGATGCGATTTTTCGAAAATTGATGTGGTTCTTTTTGTATTCCAATTTTAAGAACAAAATTATCATAAGATGGACGAGTAAATTGCGAAATTATCATAACGTGGAACCGTAACATGGGCACAAGTCAATTGGCGAGAACATTCACCATACATTATTTGTAAATATACAGGCGAACCAAAAGACCTTTTAATTTTCTATTACGGGCAAAGCCGTGCGAGTACCACTAGTATGAAATAAAGTAAATAGAATAATTCTATTTATTTTAGTTTAAATTTTTTTTGTTGTTGTTGCTCAGACGAACTTTATTGCTACAGAAAAGCTCAGATTTTTTTTTCTTATAGAATGCGTTTTGTTATTAGTGCAGAAAGAAAAGCGGATAATTTTTTTTCTTGTTGTGCATAACAGTTTTAATTTGATGTATGAAAAATAATTAAGTTTTATTGTTTACAAAAACGCTTATTTTTAAATAAGTGGGTATGGTTCTTAGTATGTTCTGGTTGCCAGTTTTTGTTTATATTTCGTTGGCGCCGAAATTTATGCTATTATAAAATTTGCACCTTATGACTTGGTTTCGATATAACACGGTACACATTGACGTGATTTATGATATTTTCATGATTAATTAGGTTAAAAAATGAGTAAAAAAACATTTGTAAAGAGGTGTAAATTAACCGTGTTATACGAGGGATACGTGTACTTCCATATATTTTTAACCGACTTCAAAAAGGAGGCGGTTATCAGTTCATACCGTATGTATGTTTTCTTTTTGTTTGTCCACTCATAGCGTCTCACCTAGTGAACCGATTTTGATGATTCTTTTTTTAATGGATAGGGGATGGCTCAACTTAGGTCCCATTACTTTGTTTGACCATATTTGTTCTTTAGAAAAAAGTTATGGGCAAAAAAACAGTAATTTTTATGCAATTTCCCTATTAAATGATATTGTAGCGAAGTTCGCACTTTTCATCCGCGGATAACGGTGGCTCAGTGGTAGAATTATCGCCTCCCACACGAGCGACCCGGGTTCAAATCCCGACTAGGACAAAGTGAATTTTACTAAAATTTCGTTTCTACTGTTTCCCGTATTTTCTCGAATGTTCTATTAATTTCTGTATCTTTCCAAGTCTGGAAAGTTCCAGCACTTTCTCAAGTTGTATATAAGGAGATGTAACGTTCATTCGTGGTTCTGAATAAAGATCTCGAGTTGAGACTAACGAGTATTCGCTTCATTTGACTTTCACATTGTCTTCGCTATCTTCATCTACGCGACAATATGAAACTCATTGTTATAAAAGTTTGGTGCCATATAACAGTAACATTAATAGTAATTGTAATGATAATTTTGAATAAAGGCTTTTCTTAAGCAATACAGTGATATAGAGCCGAACTTCTTACTAGGTAACTTCTTACTTTTACTGAAATATCTACATTTACACTAAAAAGAATGAAATAAAAAAATTTTGAAAAAAAAAATAGAACCGACTTCAAAATTGCTCTAAAAAGTGAAAAATAATTTTATTCTTTAAACACCATCGATAATACTTTTAAACATAATTTTTGAAGTTGGCGCAAAAACAAAAAGTAAAATCCATTGTAACCATGCTTTGTTCATATTTTTATCAAAAAATCATCCAAAGTTAGGAACGAAACATTTATATCGTTACTCAAATATGCTGTCATCAATGCGTAATGCATGTGGTAGTGAAGAAACTGGACCTGGTTAAATTTATACTTGTAGTTGAGTTATGGTTGTGAATGATTTTATCGATCGTTTTTGCGCCAACTTCAAAAATTATGTTTAAAAGTATTATTGATGGTGTTTAAAGAATAAAATTATTTTTCACTTTTTAGAGCAATTTTGAAGTCGGTTCTATTTTTTTTTCAAAATTTTTTTATTAAGAAAATATTCACAACAGTAAACGATTTTTGATAGTATACAATATATTTTTTATAATCCATTTTAAATACTAGAAATATAAAGTGATTTTCATTACCTCCCCCCCTTTTTTTTGCTTTTGATGTTTTTTAAAATTTAATTAAAAGCAGTTATTTAGATTTAAATGCTTACGCAATTTGTTTTATTTGTATGTTACCAACGGGTTAATATTATCAACGTGCCCAGTTCCACATTAATAGGCTTACCAGATTTCTGAAATGTTCAACCGGGACACCGGATTCCCCCCCTCCCCCCCCCCAGCGTCGCTAGTATTCAAAAGAGTACACACCTGTGGCTGATTTTTGGAATGTTTTATAAGGCAGTTTATTCTCAATGCTATGAATAAATGTTTACAAATTATGAACCTAAAACAGGGGTAATAAAAAATGACATGAGTAGATAAAATTTGATCATTTCACTTCTTAGATGAAAAAAAAAAAGTTAAAAAAAACCCCTTTTAATGATGAATAAAAAAGTGAACAATATTTAAATGTACTTTTCGTTTTATAGGATTTTTTTGAGATGGGGGGGGGGGGTATTAATCTTGTTGTAAAAATTAAGACAAGTTAATCCGGTATTAATTTTACAAGTTAATGTTACAAATGAGACAGTGAGAAGCAAAGGGATGTAGACAAAATTGAAAAATTGGAGATAACCAGTACACATGATAGGTGAACCTTTCCTCTGTATTGGGCAAGAGATGGTACTAGTATCCCTGGTCGTTGCTGCTATACAGCATGATTTAGGAAAAAAAATCAATGACATCCTACCCAAGATGTTATCTTTAAACGCGTTTTACTAAAAACTTGAAAATGTCCGCTTACATCTTTTTGCTTTCACTGCCTCAAATGATAAAGTTATTTTCCTAAATAATCCATCAGTTTATTATTTTCAAAACTTTTTGACCATTTGTAAGCAAATTTATCTTTTTCCGGGACGTGAAGAAAACCGACAGGAACACCGGGATTTCGTCTGAAAATCAGGACTGTCCCTGGCAAACCGGGACGTCTGGCAAGCCTATACCATAATCAAATCATGCGAAGGATATTGTATAAACATTTCGGATATTACGCAGCACTTTCGCAGATTTTTCACCGTTTAATATTCTGTCCATTGTTTTAGAGTAAGAAATAAGTGGTTGTTAGACGTATTTTGCGAACGAATGTTTCAGTTTGCTGCCCATATTTAAAAGCATTAGTGAAATTTTTTAAATTTTGAATGAAATTGAACTTTTCTTCCCGGCTCATCGCAATTTGCATATGACGCGAAGTGACATAAAGAAATATTTCTTCTCTTTTGACGTTTCTAAAGTCTATTAGTGGGCAACGCTCTCTTCACGCTTCGCTCGTAAATTACCAGCTCGTTTCGTTTCCCAAGAACTTCGCTGCGGACTAGGCAAAATCTTGTTGCCTGGACATTTTGCACTCTAATCACTGCGCAGGCCATTTACAACATACTTTCTGCAATTCCTCAACAAATGAGGTTGTTAATTCGAACTTGACACCAGCTCGGATGACATCCGTCAAAAGTCCCATATGTTCCAAATTTAGGCAACGTTATCAGCTTGAATTTGACATGAGCTTGGATGTCATTCGTGAAAAGTCTCAGATGACATGCAAGCACAGATTGCAATGATGAAGATTTGAATATTTTAATAAATGGCCACTGTACTTCAGCTGTATGAGGTATCAAACTGTTCGGAATGGCTTCTCCTAGTTATTCCGATATAGGAGTCTCGACCTCGTACAGACAGAATATCAGCAGATGTCCAGAAAAGCTGACAGGCACGAAAGGATTTTGATGGAGGTTATTTATTTATTTATTTATTTTTTTGTTCTGCATGTGTATTGATTTTACTAATGGAATTAGAACCTCGCATATATTTAATTTAATGAGAATGCATCCTAGATTTTTTATTCTGCCCCTTGGAAACGTATCCCAGGTGTCATCGATATGTCTAGTGGCAAATTCTTTACTTATTTGCTTGTGTGATTAATTTATTGCTTTGTTATCAACGGGTTAAATTAATCAAAATGCCCTCATCTTGTACTGATCACAATAACCGCAGCTACTTCATACACCCTGTGATTAGTTTGAATCATCTTTACTGCTTCTTCTGTGCTTAATAATTTATCCGTTGTTTGTGGAATCGTTTCAGGCTATACAATTGACCCGCCCTGGCTTTGAGAAATCATCGTATTTCCGGAAATAGGGATGTGGTTTTTGTTGTTTTTCGATACAATATGTACTTATACCACTTTGACTCCTTCTGTAAAATTTTGAAATGAAGGTCCTAGATAGTTAACGCCGAAAAGAGATTTCGCTACGCTAACGATAGGGTTCACTTATTGCTGTCATCAACAGGTTAAAAATAAACAGAATGCACACATCTCGTAAATGCTCATATTAAACGGACGCTACCCCATAAACTTTGAAAGTTTAAAGGATCTCTCAGTGCTCCGTGGCTATTTGTATGAAATTATTCATTTATATGTCATCAACCGCTTTTTCTAATCAGAATGCCTACGTCCTGCGTTCGCACTAAGTTGTTGTATAGGGCACTTCGAAAAACACGAATCAGTTCTGAGAGTTTTCGAATTTAATATTTTATCAAAAGTGTGTAAAGTGACCGTCTGAGGCCGTCTGCCTCGCCACACCCCGCCCGGACTAGAAAAGAGTGAAGCGATCCTTGGGAACAAAAGAGTGTCGGCTGATTCTCCGGTAGCGAGGGTCGTCCTCGGGAGGTCCTTCCACGTTCGGAATA